>NW_021821641.1:172839-223541 GCF_901000725.2 Takifugu rubripes
CCCCACGGAACACACGTCAAAAACGTCATAATGTGAGCGCAGCATGATTTTTCAGATGATCATGTTGCATTCACCTCTGTTTTGAAATAAATGTGTCTCCTGACCAAAAGTGATGGTTTCCCCACGAGCAGACGTCAAAAACGTCATAATGTGACCGCAGCATGAGTTTTCAGGTGATCATGTTGCATTCAACTCTGTTTGAAATAAATGTAGTCTCCTGACCAAAAGTGATGGTTTCCCCACGAGAAGACGTCAAAAACGTCATAATGTGGCCGCAGCATGAGTTTTCAGAGTGATCATGTTGCATTCACCTCTGTTTTGAAAGAAATGTATCTCCTGACCAAAAGTGATGGTTTCCCCACGAGAAAACGTCAAAAACGTCATAATGTGAGCGCAGCATGAGTTTTCAGATGATCATGTTGCATTCACCTCTGTTTTGAAAAAAAATGTGTCTCCTGACCAAAAGTGATGGTTTCCCCACGAGAAGACGTCAAAAACGTCATAATGTGACCGCAGCATGAGTTTTCAGGTGATCATGTTGCATTCACCTCTGTTTTGAGAAAAATGTATCTCCTGACCAAAAGTGATGGTTTCCCCACGAGAAAACGTCAAAAACGTCATAATGTGACCGCAGCATGAGTTTTCAGATGATCATGTTGCATTCACCTCTGTTTTGAAATAAATGTGTCTCCTGACCAAAAGTGATGGTTTCCCCACGAGAAGACGTCAAAAACGTCATAATGTGACCGCAGCATGAGTTTTCAGATGATCATGTTGCATTCACCTCTGTTTTGAGAAACTTGTATCTCCTGACCAAAAGTGATGGTTTCCCCACGAGAAGACGTCAAAAACGTCATAATGTGAGCGCAGCATGAGTTTTCAGGATGATCATGTTGCATTCACCTCTGTTTGAATAAAATGTGTCTCCTGACCAAAAGTGATGGTTTCCCCACGAGAAGACGTCAAAAACGTCATAATGTGACCGCAGCATGAGTTTTCAGATGCTCATGTTGCATTCACCTCTGTTTGAATAAACTTGTATCTCCTGACCAAAAGTGATGGTTTCCCCACGAGAAAACGTCAAAACGTCATAATGTGAGCGCAGCATGAGTTTTCAGGTGATCATGTTGCATTCACCTCTGTTTTGAGAAAATGTATCTCCTGACCAAAAGTGATGGTTTCCCCCACGAGAAAGACGTCAAAAACGTCATAATGTGAGCGCAGCATGAGTTTTCAGATGATCATGTTGCATTCACCTCTGTTTTGAAATAAATGTGTCTCCTGACCAAAAGTGATGGTTTCCCCACGAGAAGACGTCAAAAACGTCATAATGTGAGCGCAGCATGAGTTTTCAGGTGATCATGTTGCATTCACCTCTGTTTTGAGAAACTTGTATCTCCTGACCAAAAGTGATGGTTTCCCCACGAGAAAACGTCAGAAACGTCATAATGTGAGCGCAGCATGAGTTTTCAGGTGATCATGTTGCATTCACCTCTGTTTTGAGAAACTTGTATCTCCTGACCAAAAGTGATGGTTTCCCCACGAGAAAACGTCAAAAACGTCATAATGTGAGCGCAGCATGAGTTTTCAGATGATCATGTTGCATTCACCTCTGTTTTGAAATAAATGTGTCTCCTGACCAAAAGTGATGGTTTCCCCACGAGAAGACGTCAAAAACGTCATAATGTGACCGCAGCATGAGTTTTCAGATGATCATGTTGCATTCACCTCTGTTTTGAGAAAAATTGTATCTCCTGACCAAAAGTGATGGTTTCCCCACGAGAAAACGTCAAAAACGTCATAATGTGACCGCAGCATGAGTTTTCAGGATGATCATGTTGCATTCACCTCTGTTTTGAAATAAATGTGTCTCCTGACCAAAAGTGATGGTTTCCCCACGAGAAGACGTCAAAAACGTCATAATGTGACCGCAGCATGAGTTTTCAGGTGATCATGTTGCATTCACCTCTGTTTTGAGAAACTTGTATCTCCTGACCAAAAGTGATGGTTTCCCCACGAGAAAACGTCAAAAACGTCATAATGTGAGCGCAGCATGAGTTTTCAGGAGATCATGTTGCATTCACCTCTGTTTTGAAATAAATGTGTCTCCTGACCAAAAGTGATGGTTTCCCCCACGAGCAAGACGTCAAAAACGTCATAATGTGACCGCAGCATGAGTTTTCAGGTGATCATGTTGCATTCACCTCTGTTTTGAGAAAATTGTATCTCCTGACCAAAAGTGATGGTTTCCCCACGAGAAAACGTCAAAAACGTCATAATGTGACCGCAGCATGAGTTTTCAGGTGATCATGTTGCATTCACCTCTGTTTTGAGAATAAATGTGTCTCCTGACCAAAAGTGATGGTTTCCCCACGAGCAGACGTCAAAAACGTCATAATGTGACCGCAGCATGAGTTTTCAGGTGATCATGTTGCATTCACCTCTGTTTTGAAATAAATGTATCTCCTGACCAAAAGTGATGGTTTCCCCACGAGAAAACGTCAAAAACGTCATAATGTGAGCGCAGCATGAGTTTTCAGATGATCATGTTGCATTCACCTCTGTTTTGAAATAAATGTGTCTCCTGAACAAAAGTGATGGTTTCCCCACGAGAAGACGTCAAAAACGTCATAATGTGACCGCAGCATGAGTTTTCAGGTGATCATGTTGCATTACCTCTGTTTTGAAAAACTTGTATCTCCTGACCAAAAGTGATGGTTTCCCCACGAGAAAACGTCAGAAACGTCATAATGTGAGCGCAGCATGAGTTTTCAGGTGATCATGTTGCATTCACCTCTGTTTTGAAATAAATGTGTCTCCTGACCAAAAGTGATGGTTTCCCCACGAGAAACGTCAAAAACGTCATAATGTGAGCGCAGCATGAGTTTTCAGGATGATCATGTTGCATTCACCTCTGTTTTGAGAAAATGTATCTCCTGACCAAAAGTGATGGTTTCCCCACGAGAAAACGTCAAAAACGTCATAATGTGACCGCAGCATGAGTTTTCAGATGATCATGTTGCATTCACCTCTGTTTTGAAATAAATGTATCTCCTGACCAAAAGTGATGGTTTCCCCACGAGAAAACGTCAAAAACGTCATAATGTGAGCCGCAGCATGAGTTTTCAGGATGATCATGTTGCATTCACCTCTGTTTTGAGAAACTATGTAGTCTCCTGACCAAAAGTGATGGTTTCCCCACGAGAAGACGTCAAAAACGTCATAATGTGACCGCAGCATGAGGTTTTAGGGTGATCATGTTGCATTCACCTCTGTTTTGAGAAACTTGTATCTCCTGACCAAAAGTGATGGTTTCCCCACGAGAAAACGTCAAAAACGTCATAATGTGAGCGCAGCATGAGTTTTCAGGTGATCATGTTGCATTCACCTCTGTTTTGAAATAACTGTATCTCCTGACCAAAAGTGATGGTTTCCCCACGAGAAAACGTCAAAAACGTCATAATGTGAGCGCAGCATGAGTTTTCAGGTGATCATGTTGCATTCACCTCTGTTTTGAAATAAATGTGTCTCCTGACCAAAAGTGATGGTTTCCCCACGAGAAGACGTCAAAAACGTCATAATGTGACCGCAGCATGAGTTTTCAGGTGATCATGTTGCATTCACCTCTGTTTTGAAAGAAATTGTATCTCCTGACCAAAAGTGATGGTTTCCCCACGAGAAAAACGTCAAAAACGTCATAATGTGAGCGCAGCATGAGTTTTCAGGTGATCATGTTGCATTCACCTCTGTTTTGAAATAAATGTATCTCCTGACCAAAAGTGATGGTTTCCCCACGAGAAAACGTCAGAAAACGTCATAATGTGAGCGCAGCATGAGTTTTCAGGTGATCATGTTGCATTCACCTCTGTTTTGAAATAAATGTGTCTCCTGACCAAAAGTGATGGTTTCCCCACGAGAAAACGTCAAAAACGTCATAATGTGAGCGCAGCATGAGTTTTCAGGTGATCATGTTGCATTCACCTCTGTTTTGAAATAAATGTATCTCCTGACCAAAAGTGATGGTTTCCCCACGAGAAAACGTCAAAAACGTCATAATGTGACCGCAGCATGAGTTTTCAGGTGATCATGTTGCATTCACCTCTGTTTTGAAATAAATGTATCTCCTGACCAAAAGTGATGGTTTCCCCACGAGAACACGTCAAAAACGTCATAATGTGAGCGCAGCATGAGTTTTCAGGTGATCATGTTGCATTCACCTCTGTTTTGAAATAAATGTGTCTCCTGAACAAAAGTGATGGTTTCCCCACGAGCAGACGTCAAAAACGTCATAATGTGACCGCAGCATGAGTTTTCAGGTGATCATGTTGCATTTACCTCTGTTTTGAGAAACTTGTATCTCCTGACCAAAAGTGATGGTTTCCCCACGAGAAAACGTCAAAAACGTCATAATGTGAGCGCAGCATGAGTTTTCAGATGATCATGTTGCATTCACCTCTGTTTTGAAATAAATGTATCTCCTGACCAAAAGTGATGGTTTCCCCACGAGAAACGTCAAAAACGTCATAATGTGAGCCGCATCATGAGTTTTCAGGATGATCATGTTGCATTCACCTCTGTTTTGAAATAAATGTGTCTCCTGACCAAAAGTGATGGTTTCCCCACGAGAAAACGTCAAAAACGTCATAATGTGAGCGCAGCATGAGTTTTCAGGATGATCATGTTGCATTCACCTCTGTTTTGAGAATAAATGTGTCTCCTGACCAAAAGTGATGGTTTCCCCACGAGAAGACGTCAAAAACGTCATAATGTGACCGCAGCATGAGTTTTCAGGATGATCATGTTGCATTCACCTCTGTTTTGAGAAACTTGTATCTCCTGACCAAAAGTGATGGTTTCCCCACGAGAAAACGTCAAAAACGTCATAATGTGGCCGCAGCATGAGTTTTCAGGTGATCATGTTGCATTCACCTCTGTTTTGAAATAAATGTATCTCCTGACCAAAAGTGATGGTTTCCCCACGAGAAAACGTCAAAAACGTCATAATGTGAGCGCAGCATGAGTTTTCAGATGATCATGTTGCATTCACCTCTGTTTTGAAATAAATGTGTCTCCTGACCAAAAGTGATGGTTTCCCCACGAGAAGACGTCAAAAACGTCATAATGTGAGCGCAGCATGAGTTTTCAGATGATCATGTTGCATTCACCTCTGTTTTGAGAAAAATGTGTCTCCTGACCAAAAGTGATGGTTTCCCCACGAGAAAACGTCAAAAACGTCATAATGTGAGCCGCAGCATGAGTTTTCAGGATGATCATGTTGCATTCACCTCTGTTTTGAAATAAATGTGTCTCCTGACCAAAAGTGATGGTTTCCCCACGAGAAAACGTCAAAAACGTCATAATGTGAGCGCAGCATGAGTTTTCAGGTGATCATGTTGCATTACCTCTGTTTTGAGAAACTTGTATCTCCTGACCAAAAGTGATGGTTTCCCCACGAGAAACGTCAAAAACGTCATAATGTGAGCGCAGCATGAGTTTTCAGGTGATCATGTTGCATTCACCTCTGTTTTGAAATAACTGTATCTCCTGACCAAAAGTGATGGTTTCCCCACGAGAAAACGTCAAAAACGTCATAATGTGACCGCAGCATGAGTTTTCAGGTGATCATGTTGCATTCACCTCTGTTTTGAAATAAATGTATCTCCTGACCAAAAGTGATGGTTTCCCCACGAGAAAACGTCAAAAACGTCATAATGTGAGCGCAGCATGAGTTTTCAGGATGATCATGTTGCATTACCTCTGTTTTGAGAAACTTGTATCTCCTGACCAAAAGTGATGGTTTCCCCACGAGAAAACGTCAAAAACGTCATAATGTGAGCGCAGCATGAGTTTTCAGGTGATCATGTTGCATTCACCTCTGTTTTGAAATAAATGTAGTCTCCTGACCAAAAGTGATGGTTTCCCCACGAGAAAACGTCAAAAACGTCATAATGTGAGCGCAGCATGAGTTTTCAGATGATCATGTTGCATTCACCTCTGTTTTGAAATAAATGTAGCTCCTGACCAAAAGTGATGGTTTCCCCACGAGAAACGTCAAAAACGTCATAATGTGACCGCAGCATGAGTTTTCAGGATGATCATGTTGCATTCACCTCTGTTTTGAGAAACTTGTATCTCCTGACCAAAAGTGATGGTTTCCCCACGAGAAAACGTCAGAAACGTCATAATGTGAGCGCAGCATGAGTTTTCAGGATGATCATGTTGCATTCACCTCTGTTTTGAAATAAATGTGTCTCCTGACCAAAAGTGATGGTTTCCCCACGAGAAAGACGTCAAAAACGTCATAATGTGACCGCAGCATGAGTTTTCAGGTGATCATGTTGCATTCACCTCTGTTTTGAAGAAACTTGTATCTCCTGACCAAAAGTGATGGTTTCCCCACGAGAAAACGTCAAAAACGTCATAATGTGAGCGCAGCATGAGTTTTCAGATGATCATGTTGCATTCACCTCTGTTTTGAAATAAATGTATCTCCTGACCAAAAGTGATGGTTTCCCCACGAGAAAACGTCAAAAACGTCATAATGTGAGCGCAGCATGAGTTTTCAGATGATCATGTTGCATTCACCTCTGTTTTGAAATAAATGTGTCTCCTGACCAAAAGTGATGGTTTCCCCACGAGAAGACGTCAAAAACGTCATAATGTGACCGCAGCATGAGTTTTCAGGTGATCATGTTGCATTCACCTCTGTTTTGAGAAAATTGTATCTCCTGACCAAAAGTGATGGTTTCCCCACGAGAAAACGTCAAAAACGTCATAATGTGAGCGCAGCATGAGTTTTCAGGATGATCATGTTGCATTCACCTCTGTTTTGAGAAACTTGTATCTCCTGACCAAAAGTGATGGTTTCCCCACGAGAAGACGTCAAAAACGTCATAATGTGAGCGCAGCATGAGTTTTCAGGATGATCATGTTGCATTCACCTCTGTTTTGAGAATAACTGTGTCTCCTGACCAAAAGTGATGGTTTCCCCACGAGAAAACGTCAAAAACGTCATAATGTGACCGCAGCATGAGTTTTCAGGTGATCATGTTGCATTCACCTCTGTTTTGAAAAAACTGTAGTCTCCTGACCAAAAGTGATGGTTTCCCCACGAGAAAACGTCAAAAACGTCATAATGTGGCCGCAGCATGAGTTTTCAGATGATCATGTTGCATTCACCTCTGTTTTGAATAAACTGTGTCTCCTGACCAAAAGTGATGGTTTCCCCACGAGCAGACGTCAAAAACGTCATAATGTGACCGCAGCATGAGTTTTCAGGTGATCATGTTGCATTACCTCTGTTTTGAGAAACTTGTATCTCCTGACCAAAAGTGATGGTTTCCCCACGAGAAAACGTCAGAAACGTCATAATGTGACCGCAGCATGAGTTTTCAGGATGATCATGTTGCATTCACCTCTGTTTTGAAATAAATGTGTCTCCTGACCAAAAGTGATGGTTTCCCCACGAGAAGACGTCAAAAACGTCATAATGTGACCGCAGCATGAGTTTTCAGGTGATCATGTTGCATTCACCTCTGTTTTGAGAAACTTGTATCTCCTGACCAAAAGTGATGGTTTCCCCACGAGAAAACGTCAAAAACGTCATAATGTGACCGCAGCATGAGTTTTCAGGATGATCATGTTGCATTCACCTCTGTTTTGAGAAAAAATGTGTCTCCTGACCAAAAGTGATGGTTTCCCCACGAGAAGACGTCAAAAACGTCATAATGTGACCGCAGCATGAGTTTTCAGGATGATCATGTTGCATTCACCTCTGTTTTGAGAAAACTGTGTCTCCTGACCAAAAGTGATGGTTTCCCCACGAGAAAACGTCAAAAACGTCATAATGTGAGCCGCAGCATGAGTTTTCAGATGATCATGTTGCATTCACCTCTGTTTTGAGAAAACTGTGTCTCCTGACCAAAAGTGATGGTTTCCCCACGAGAAAACGTCAAAAACGTCATAATGTGACCGCAGCATGAGTTTTCAGGTGATCATGTTGCATTCACCTCTGTTTTGAATAAACTTGTATCTCCTGACCAAAAGTGATGGTTTCCCCACGAGAAAACGTCAAAAACGTCATAATGTGAGCGCAGCATGAGTTTTCAGATGATCATGTTGCATTCACCTCTGTTTTGAAATAAATGTGTCTCCTGACCAAAAGTGATGGTTTCCCCACGAGAAGACGTCAAAAACGTCATAATGTGAGCCGCAGCATGAGTTTTCAGATGATCATGTTGCATTCACCTCTGTTTTGAGAAACTGTGTCTCCTGACCAAAAGTGATGGTTTCCCCACGAGAAAACGTCAAAAACGTCATAATGTGAGCGCAGCATGAGTTTTCAGATGATCATGTTGCATTCACCTCTGTTTTGAAATAAATGTGTCTCCTGACCAAAAGTGATGGTTTCCCCACGAGAAAACGTCAAAAACGTCATAATGTGACCGCAGCATGAGTTTTCAGATGATCATGTTGCATTCACCTCTGTTTTGAAATAAATGTGTCTCCTGACCAAAAGTGATGGTTTCCCCACGAGAAAGACGTCAAAAACGTCATAATGTGACCGCAGCATGAGTTTTCAGATGATCATGTTGCATTCACCTCTGTTTTGACAAAAATGTATCTCCTGACCAAAAGTGATGGTTTCCCCACGAGAAAACGTCAAAAACGTCATAATGTGACCGCAGCATGAGTTTTCAGATGATCATGTTGCATTCACCTCTGTTTTGAAATAAATGTGTCTCCTGACCAAAAGTGATGGTTTCCCCACGAGAAGACGTCAAAAACGTCATAATGTGACCGCAGCATGAGTTTTCAGATGATCATGTTGCATTACCTCTGTTTTGAGAAACTTGTATCTCCTGACCAAAAGTGATGGTTTCCCCACGAGAAAACGTCAAAAACGTCATAATGTGACCGCAGCATGAGTTTTCAGATGATCATGTTGCATTCACCTCTGTTTTGAATAAATGTGTCTCCTGACCAAAAGTGATGGTTTCCCCACGAGAAAACGTCAAAAACGTCATAATGTGACCGCAGCATGAGTTTTCAGGTGATCATGTTGCATTCACCTCTGTTTTGAGAAACTTGTATCTCCTGACCAAAAGTGATGGTTTCCCCACGAGAAAACGTCAAAAACGTCATAATGTGACCGCAGCATGAGTTTTCAGGATGATCATGTTGCATTCACCTCTGTTTTGAAATAAATGTGTCTCCTGACCAAAAGTGATGGTTTCCCCACGAGAAAACGTCAAAAACGTCATAATGTGAGCGCAGCATGAGTTTTCAGGATGATCATGTTGCATTCACCTCTGTTTTGAAATAAATGTGTCTCCTGACCAAAAGTGATGGTTTCCCCACGAGAAGACGTCAAAAACGTCATAATGTGAGCGCAGCATGAGTTTTCAGATGATCATGTTGCATTCACCTCTGTTTTGAAATAAATGTATCTCCTGACCAAAAGTGATGGTTTCCCCACGAGAAAACGTCAAAAACGTCATAATGTGACCGCAGCATGAGTTTTCAGGATGATCATGTTGCATTCACCTCTGTTTTGAAATAAATGTATCTCCTGACCAAAAGTGATGGTTTCCCCACGAGAAAACGTCAAAAACGTCATAATGTGAGCGCAGCATGAGTTTTCAGATGATCATGTTGCATTCACCTCTGTTTTGAAATAAATGTGTCTCCTGACCAAAAGTGATGGTTTCCCCACGAGAAGACGTCAAAAACGTCATAATGTGACCGCAGCATGAGTTTTCAGATGATCATGTTGCATTCACCTCTGTTTTGAGAAACTTGTATCTCCTGACCAAAAGTGATGGTTTCCCCACGAGAAAACGTCAAAAACGTCATAATGTGACCGCAGCATGAGTTTTCAGATGATCATGTTGCATTCACCTCTGTTTTGAAATAAATGTGTCTCCTGACCAAAAGTGATGGTTTCCCCACGAGAAAACGTCAAAAACGTCATAATGTGACCGCAGCATGAGTTTTCAGGATGATCATGTTGCATTCACCTCTGTTTTGAAATAAATGTGTCTCCTGACCAAAAGTGATGGTTTCCCCACGAGAAAACGTCAAAAAAGTCATAATGTGAGCCGCAGCATGAGTTTTCAGATGATCATGTTGCATTCACCTCTGTTTTGAAATAAATGTGTCTCCTGACCAAAAGTGATGGTTTCCCCACGAGAAGACGTCAAAAACGTCATAATGTGACCGCAGCATGAGTTTTCAGATGATCATGTTGCATTCACCTCTGTTTTGAGAAACTTGTATCTCCTGACCAAAAGTGATGGTTTCCCCACGAGAAACGTCAAAAACGTCATAATGTGACCGCAGCATGAGTTTTCAGATGATCATGTTGCATTCACCTCTGTTTTGAGAAAAATGTGTCTCCTGACCAAAAGTGATGGTTTCCCCACGAGAAAACGTCAAAAACGTCATAATGTGACCGCAGCATGAGTTTTCAGATGATCATGTTGCATTCACCTCTGTTTTGAAATAAATGTGTCTCCTGACCAAAAGTGATGGTTTCCCCACGAGAAGACGTCAAAAACGTCATAATGTGACCGCAGCATGAGTTTTCAGATGATCATGTTGCATTCACCTCTGTTTTGAAAAAAAATGTGTCTCCTGACCAAAAGTGATGGTTTCCCCACGAGAAGACGTCAAAAACGTCATAATGTGACCGCAGCATGAGTTTTCAGATGATCATGTTGCATTCACCTCTGTTTTGAGAAACTTGTGTCTCCTGACCAAAAGTGATGGTTTCCCCACGAGAAGACGTCAAAAACGTCATAATGTGACCGCAGCATGAGTTTTCAGATGATCATGTTGCATTCACCTCTGTTTTGAATAAACTGTATCTCCTGACCAAAAGTGATGGTTTCCCCACGAGAAAACGTCAAAAACGTCATAATGTGAGCGCAGCATGAGTTTTCAGATGATCATGTTGCATTCACCTCTGTTTTGAGAATAAATGTGTCTCCTGAACAAAAGTGATGGTTTCCCCACGAGAAAACGTCAAAAACGTCATAATGTGACCGCAGCATGAGTTTTCAGGATGATCATGTTGCATTCACCTCTGTTTTGAGAAAAATGTGTCTCCTGACCAAAAGTGATGGTTTCCCCACGAGAAGACGTCAAAAACGTCATAATGTGACCGCAGCATGAGTTTTCAGATGATCATGTTGCATTCACCTCTGTTTTGAAATAAATGTGTCTCCTGACCAAAAGTGATGGTTTCCCCACGAGAAGAACGTCAAAAACGTCATAATGTGACCGCAGCATGAGTTTTCAGGTGATCATGTTGCATTTACCTCTGTTTTGAGAAACTTGTATCTCCTGACCAAAAGTGATGGTTTCCCCACGAGAAGACGTCAAAAACGTCATAATGTGACCGCAGCATGAGTTTTCAGGATGATCATGTTGCATTCACCTCTGTTTTGAAATAAATGTAGTCTCCTGACCAAAAGTGATGGTTTCCCCACGAGAAAACGTCAAAAACGTCATAATGTGACGCAGCATGAGTTTTCAGGTGATCATGTTGCATTCACCTCTGTTTTGAATAAATGTATCTCCTGACCAAAAGTGATGGTTTCCCCACGAGAACACGTCAAAAACGTCATAATGTGAGCGCAGCATGAGTTTTCAGATGATCATGTTGCATTCACCTCTGTTTTGAAATAAATGTGTCTCCTGACCAAAAGTGATGGTTTCCCCACGAGAAAACGTCAAAAACGTCATAATGTGACCGCAGCATGAGTTTTCAGGTGATCATGTTGCATTCACCTCTGTTTTGAGAAACTTGTATCTCCTGACCAAAAGTGATGGTTTCCCCACGAGAAAACGTCAAAAACGTCATAATGTGAGCGCAGCATGAGTTTTCAGGTGATCATGTTGCATTCACCTCTGTTTTGAAATAAATGTGTCTCCTGACCAAAAGTGATGGTTTCCCCACGAGAAGACGTCAAAAACGTCATAATGTGAGCGCAGCATGAGTTTTCAGGTGATCATGTTGCATTTACCTCTGTTTTGAGAAAATTGTATCTCCTGACCAAAAGTGATGGTTTCCCCACGAGAAAACGTCAAAAACGTCATAATGTGAGCGCAGCATGAGTTTTCAGGTGATCATGTTGCATTCACCTCTGTTTTGAAATAAATGTGTCTCCTGACAAAAGTGATGGTTTCCCCACGAGAAGACGTCAAAAACGTCATAATGTGGCCGCAGCATGAGTTTTCAGGTGATCATGTTGCATTCACCTCTGTTTTGAGAAACTTGTATCTCCTGACCAAAAGTGATGGTTTCCCCACGAGAAAACGTCAAAAACGTCATAATGTGAGCGCAGCATGAGTTTTCAGGTGATCATGTTGCATTCACCTCTGTTTTGAAATAAATGTATCTCCTGACCAAAAGTGATGGTTTCCCCACGAGAACACGTCAAAAACGTCATAATGTGAGCGCAGCATGAGTTTTCAGATGATCATGTTGCATTCACCTCTGTTTTGAAATAAATGTGTCTCCTGAACAAAAGTGATGGTTTCCCCACGAGAAGACGTCAAAAACGTCATAATGTGACCGCAGCATGAGTTTTCAGGTGATCATGTTGCATTACCTCTGTTTTGAGAAAATTGTATCTCCTGACCAAAAGTGATGGTTTCCCCACGAGAAAACGTCAAAAACGTCATAATGTGAGCGCAGCATGAGTTTTCAGGTGATCATGTTGCATTCACCTCTGTTTTGAAATAAATGTGTCTCCTGACCAAAAGTGATGGTTTCCCCACGAGAACACGTCAAAAACGTCATAATGTGAGCGCAGCATGAGTTTTCAGATGATCATGTTGCATTCACCTCTGTTTTGAAATAAATGTGTCTCCTGACCAAAAGTGATGGTTTCCCCACGAGAAAACGTCAAAAACGTCATAATGTGAGCGCAGCATGAGTTTTCAGGTGATCATGTTGCATTCACCTCTGTTTTGAAATAAATGTATCTCCTGACCAAAAGTGATGGTTTCCCCACGAGAAAACGTCAGAAACGTCATAATGTGAGCGCAGCATGAGTTTTCAGGTGATCATGTTGCATTCACCTCTGTTTTGAAAAACTTGTATCTCCTGACCAAAAGTGATGGTTTCCCCACGAGAAACGTCAAAAACGTCATAATGTGAGCGCAGCATGAGTTTTCAGGTGATCATGTTGCATTTACCTCTGTTTTGAAGAAACTTGTATCTCCTGACCAAAAGTGATGGTTTCCCCACGAGAAAACGTCAGAAACGTCATAATGTGAGCGCAGCATGAGTTTTCAGGTGATCATGTTGCATTCACCTCTGTTTTGAAATAAATGTATCTCCTGACCAAAAGTGATGGTTTCCCCATCGAGAACACGTCAAAAACGTCATAATGTGAGCGCAGCATGAGTTTTCAGATGATCATGTTGCATTCACCTCTGTTTTGAAATAAATGTGTCTCCTGAACAAAAGTGATGGTTTCCCCACGAGCAGACGTCAAAACGTCATAATGTGACCGCAGCATGAGTTTTCAGGTGATCATGTTGCATTTACCTCTGTTTTGAGAAACTTGTATCTCCTGACCAAAAGTGATGGTTTCCCCACGAGAAAACGTCAAAAACGTCATAATGTGAGCGCAGCATGAGTTTTCAGGTGATCATGTTGCATTCACCTCTGTTTTGAAATAAATGTGTCTCCTGAACAAAAGTGATGGTTTCCCCACGAGAAAACGTCAAAAACGTCATAATGTGAGCGCAGCATGAGTTTTCAGGTGATCATGTTGCATTCACCTCTGTTTTGAAATAAATGTATCTCCTGACCAAAAGTGATGGTTTCCCCACGAGAAACGTCAAAAACGTCATAATGTGAGCGCAGCATGAGTTTTCAGGTGATCATGTTGCATTCACCTCTGTTTTGAAATAAATGTATCTCCTGACCAAAAGTGATGGTTTCCCCACGAGAAAACGTCAAAAACGTCATAATGTGAGCGCAGCATGAGTTTTCAGGTGATCATGTTGCATTCACCTCTGTTTTGAAATAAATGTATCTCCTGACCAAAAGTGATGGTTTCCCCACGAGAAAACGTCAAAAACGTCATAATGTGAGCGCAGCATGAGTTTTCAGGTGATCATGTTGCATTCACCTCTGTTTTGAAATAAATGTGTCTCCTGACCAAAAGTGATGGTTTCCCCACGAGAAGACGTCAAAAACGTCATAATGTGGCCGCAGCATGAGTTTTCAGGTGATCATGTTGCATTTCACCTCTGTTTTGAGAAACTTGTATCTCCTGACCAAAAGTGATGGTTTCCCCACGAGAAAACGTCAGAAAACGTCATAATGTGAGCGCAGCATGAGTTTTCAGATGATCATGTTGCATTCACCTCTGTTTTGAATAAACTGTGTCTCCTGACCAAAAGTGATGGTTTCCCCACGAGAAGACGTCAAAAACGTCATAATGTGACCGCAGCATGAGTTTTCAGATGATCATGTTGCATTCACCTCTGTTTTGAAATAAATGTGTCTCCTGACCAAAAGTGATGGTTTCCCCACGAGAAAACGTCAAAAACGTCATAATGTGACCGCAGCATGAGTTTTCAGGATGATCATGTTGCATTCACCTCTGTTTTGAAATAAATGTGTCTCCTGACCAAAAGTGATGGTTTCCCCACGAGAAAACGTCAAAAACGTCATAATGTGAGCGCAGCATGAGTTTTCAGATGATCATGTTGCATTCACCTCTGTTTTGAAATAAATGTGTCTCCTGACCAAAAGTGATGGTTTCCCCACGAGAAGACGTCAAAAACGTCATAATGTGACCGCAGCATGAGTTTTCAGATGATCATGTTGCATTCACCTCTGTTTTGAGAAACTTGTATCTCCTGACCAAAAGTGATGGTTTCCCCACGAGAAACGTCAAAAACGTCATAATGTGACCGCAGCATGAGTTTCAGGTGATCATGTTGCATTCACCTCTGTTTTGAGAAACTTGTATCTCCTGACCAAAAGTGATGGTTTCCCCACGAGAAAACGTCAAAAACGTCATAATGTGAGCGCAGCATGAGTTTTCAGGATGATCATGTTGCATTCACCTCTGTTTTGAAATAAATGTGTCTCCTGACCAAAAGTGATGGTTTCCCCACGAGAAGACGTCAAAAACGTCATAATGTGACCGCAGCATGAGTTTTCAGGTGATCATGTTGCATTACCTCTGTTTTGAGAAACTTGTATCTCCTGACCAAAAGTGATGGTTTCCCCACGAGAAAACGTCAAAACGTCATAATGTGAGCGCAGCATGAGTTTTCAGGTGATCATGTTGCATTCACCTCTGTTTTGAAATAAATGTGTCTCCTGACCAAAAGTGATGGTTTCCCCACGAGAAAACGTCAAAAACGTCATAATGTGACCGCAGCATGAGTTTTCAGGTGATCATGTTGCATTCACCTCTGTTTTGAGAAACTTGTATCTCCTGACCAAAAGTGATGGTTTCCCCACGAGAAAACGTCAGAAACGTCATAATGTGACCGCAGCATGAGTTTTCAGATGATCATGTTGCATTCACCTCTGTTTTGAAATAAATGTATCTCCTGACCAAAAGTGATGGTTTCCCCACGAGAAAACGTCAAAAACGTCATAATGTGACCGCAGCATGAGTTTTCAGGTGATCATGTTGCATTCACCTCTGTTTTGAAATAAATTGTATCTCCTGACCAAAAGTGATGGTTTCCCCACGAGAAAACGTCAAAAACGTCATAATGTGAGCGCAGCATGAGTTTTCAGATGATCATGTTGCATTCACCTCTGTTTTGAAATAAATGTATCTCCTGACCAAAAGTGATGGTTTCCCCACGAGAAACGTCAAAAACGTCATAATGTGACCGCAGCATGAGTTTTCAGGTGATCATGTTGCATTCACCTCTGTTTTGAGAAACTTGTATCTCCTGACCAAAAGTGATGGTTTCCCCACGAGAAAACGTCAAAAACGTCATAATGTGAGCGCAGCATGAGTTTTCAGATGATCATGTTGCATTCACCTCTGTTTTGAAATAAATGTGTCTCCTGACCAAAAGTGATGGTTTCCCCACGAGCAGACGTCAAAAACGTCATAATGTGACCGCAGCATGAGTTTTCAGGATGATCATGTTGCATTTACCTCTGTTTTGAGAAACTTGTATCTCCTGACCAAAAGTGATGGTTTCCCCACGAGAAAACGTCAGAAACGTCATAATGTGACCGCAGCATGAGTTTTCAGATGATCATGTTGCATTCACCTCTGTTTTGAAATAAATGTAGTCTCCTGACCAAAAGTGATGGTTTCCCCACGAGAAAACGTCAAAAACGTCATAATGTGAGCGCAGCATGAGTTTTCAGATGATCATGTTGCATTCACCTCTGTTTTGAAATAAATGTGTCTCCTGACCAAAAGTGATGGTTTCCCCACGAGAAGACGTCAAAAACGTCATAATGTGACCGCAGCATGAGTTTTCAGGATGATCATGTTGCATTCACCTCTGTTTTGAGAAACTGTGTCTCCTGACCAAAAGTGATGGTTTCCCCACGAGAAAACGTCAAAAACGTCATAATGTGACCGCAGCATGAGTTTTCAGATGATCATGTTGCATTCACCTCTGTTTTGAAATAAATGTGTCTCCTGACCAAAAGTGATGGTTTCCCCACGAGAAAACGTCAAAAACGTCATAATGTGACCGCAGCATGAGTTTTCAGATGATCATGTTGCATTTCACCTCTGTTTTGAGAAAACTTGTGTCTCCTGACCAAAAGTGATGGTTTCCCCACGAGAAAACGTCAAAAACGTCATAATGTGACCGCAGCATGAGTTTTCAGATGATCATGTTGCATTCACCTCTGTTTTGAGAAACTTGTATCTCCTGACCAAAAGTGATGGTTTCCCCACGAGAAAACGTCAAAAACGTCATAATGTGAGCGCAGCATGAGTTTTCAGGGTGATCATGTTGCATTCACCTCTGTTTTGAAATAAATGTGTCTCCTGAACAAAAGTGATGGTTTCCCCACGAGAAGACGTCAAAAACGTCATAATGTGACCGCAGCATGAGTTTTCAGGTGATCATGTTGCATTCACCTCTGTTTTGAAGAAACTGTATCTCCTGACCAAAAGTGATGGTTTCCCCACGAGAAAACGTCAAAAACGTCATAATGTGAGCGCAGCATGAGTTTTCAGATGATCATGTTGCATTCACCTCTGTTTTGAAATAAATGTGTCTCCTGACCAAAAGTGATGGTTTCCCCACGAGAAAGACGTCAAAAACGTCATAATGTGACCGCAGCATGAGTTTTCAGGTGATCATGTTGCATTCACCTCTGTTTTGAGAAACTTGTATCTCCTGACCAAAAGTGATGGTTTCCCCACGAGAAAACGTCAGAAAACGTCATAATGTGAGCGCAGCATGAGTTTTCAGGTGATCATGTTGCATTCACCTCTGTTTTGAAATAAATGTATCTCCTGACCAAAAGTGATGGTTTCCCCACGAGAAAACGTCAAAAACGTCATAATGTGAGCGCAGCATGAGTTTTCAGGTGATCATGTTGCATTCACCTCTGTTTTGAAATAAATGTATCTCCTGACCAAAAGTGATGGTTTCCCCACGAGAAAACGTCAAAAACGTCATAATGTGAGCGCAGCATGAGTTTTCAGGTGATCATGTTGCATTCACCTCTGTTTTGAGAAACTTGTATCTCCTGACCAAAAGTGATGGTTTCCCCACGAGAAAACGTCAAAAACGTCATAATGTGAGCGCAGCATGAGTTTTCAGGATGATCATGTTGCATTCACCTCTGTTTTGAAATAAATGTGTCTCCTGAACAAAAGTGATGGTTTCCCCACGAGAAGACGTCAAAAACGTCATAATGTGACCGCAGCATGAGTTTTCAGGTGATCATGTTGCATTACCTCTGTTTTGAGAAACTTGTATCTCCTGACCAAAAGTGATGGTTTCCCCACGAGAAAACGTCAAAAACGTCATAATGTGACCGCAGCATGAGTTTTCAGGATGATCATGTTGCATTCACCTCTGTTTTGAATAAACTGTGTCTCCTGACCAAAAGTGATGGTTTCCCCACGAGAAAACGTCAAAAACGTCATAATGTGACCGCAGCATGAGTTTTCAGGTGATCATGTTGCATTTACCTCTGTTTTGAGAAACTTGTATCTCCTGACCAAAAGTGATGGTTTCCCCACGAGAAAACGTCAGAAACGTCATAATGTGACCGCAGCATGAGTTTTCAGATGATCATGTTGCATTCACCTCTGTTTTGAAATAAATGTGTCTCCTGACCAAAAGTGATGGTTTCCCCACGAGAAAACGTCAAAAACGTCATAATGTGACCGCAGCGTGAGTTTTCAGGTGATCATGTTGCATTAACCTCTGTTTTGAAATAAATGTATCTCCTGACCAAAAGTGATGGTTTCCCCACGAGAAAACGTCAGAAACGTCATACCGTATTGGCCCGAATATAAGACGGTGTTTTTTGCGTTGAAATAAGACTGAAAAAGTGGGGGTCGTCTTACATTCGCGGTCTAGACATTATACCCATTCACAACGCTAGATGGCGCCATATATATTTAAAGCGAATGCTGAACTTAACGTCGCAGGCCAAAGCGAACCCCTGTCACGAAGAAGAAAAATAAAAATAGCGGTAGCACGAAGAAGAAAAATAAAAAAATAGCGATAAGAAAGAAAAGAGAAGAAAATAAGAGAAGAGATAACAGAAAATAGAGAAATGTAGCGACAATCTGGAGAAAAGTGGGTCGAAGATATAATCATTTGTTTCCGATGTACTGTAATTATTTTCTGTATAAAAATGACATTTGGTGTTCAAAAAGTATTTTTTGCAGAACTTGTAGATCCTGAACAAAAGTGATGGTTTCCTACAGTAGCAGACGTCAAGAAACGTCATAATGTGACCGCAAGCATGAGTTTTCAGGTGATCATGTTGCATTCACCCTCTGTTTTGAAAATAATGTAGCTCCTGACCAAAAGTGCATGGTTTTCCCCACGAGAAAACGTCAAAAAACGTCAATAAGTGAGCGCAGCATGAGTTTTCAGGTGATCATGTTGAATTCACCTCTGTTTTGAAATGAACTGTATCTCCTGACCAAAAGTGGATGGTTTCCCCACGAGAAAACGTCAAAAACGTCATAATGTGAGCGCAGCATGAGTTTTCAGATGATCATGTTGCATTCACCTCTGTTTTGGAAAATAATGTATCTCCTGACCAAAAGTGATGGTTTCCCCACGAGACAGACGTCAAAAAACGTCATAATGTGACCGCAGCATGAGTTTTCAGGTGATCATGTTGCATTCACCTCGTTTTTGAGAATACTGTATCTCCTGACCAAAAGTGATGGTTTCCCCACGAGAAAACGTCAAAAACGTCATAATGTGACGCAGCATGAGTTTTCAGGTGATCATGTTGCATTTACCTCTGTTTTGAGAAACTTGTATCTCCTGACCAAAAGTGATGGTTTCCCCACGAGAACACGTCAAAAACGTCATAATGTGAGCGCAGCATGAGTTTTCAGATGATCATGTTGCATTCACCTCTGTTTTGAAATAAATGTATCTCCTGACCAAAAGTGATGGTTTCCCCACGAGAAAACGTCAAAAACGTCATAATGTGAGCCGCAGCATGAGTTTTCAGGTGATCATGTTGCATTCACCTCTGTTTTGAAATAAATGTATCTCCTGACCAAAAGTGATGGTTTCCCCACGAGAAAACGTCAAAAACGTCATAATGTGAGCGCAGCATGAGTTTTCAGATGATCATGTTGCATTCACCTCTGTTTTGAAATAAATGTGTCTCCTGAACAAAAGTGATGGTTTCCCCACGAGCAGACGTCAAAAAACGTCATAATGTGACCGCAGCATGAGTTTTCAGGTGATCATGTTGCATTTACCTCTGTTTTGAGAAACTTGTATCTCCTGACCAAAAGTGATGGTTTCCCCACGAGAAAACGTCAGAAACGTCATAATGTGACCGCAGCATGAGTTTTCAGGTGATCATGTTGCATTCACCTCTGTTTTGAAATAAATGTATCTCCTGACCAAAAGTGATGGTTTCCTCCACGAGAAACGTCAAAAACGTCATAATGTGAGCGCAGCATGAGTTTTCAGATGATCATGTTGCATTCACCTCTGTTTTGAAATAAATGTATCTCCTGACCAAAAGTGATGGTTTCCCCACGAGAAAACGTCAAAAACGTCATAATGTGAGCGCAGCATGAGTTTTCAGATGATCATGTTGCATTCACCTCTGTTTTGAAATAAATGTGTCTCCTGAACAAAAGTGATGGTTTCCCCACGAGAAGACGTCAAAAACGTCATAATGTGACCGCAGCATGAGTTTTCAGGTGATCATGTTGCATTCACCTCTGTTTTGAAATAAATGTATCTCCTGACCAAAAGTGATGGTTTCCCCACGAGAAAACGTCAAAAACGTCATAATGTGACCGCAGCATGAGTTTTCAGGTGATCATGTTGCATTCACCTCTGTTTTGAGAAACTTGTATCTCCTGACCAAAAGTGATGGTTTCCCCACGAGAAAACGTCAGAAACGTCATAATGTGAGCGCAGCATGAGTTTTCAGGTGATCATGTTGCATTCACCTCTGTTTTGAAATAAATGTATCTCCTGACCAAAAGTGATGGTTTCCCCACGAGAAAACGTCAAAAACGTCATAATGTGACCGCAGCATGAGTTTTCAGGTGATCATGTTGCATTCACCTCTGTTTTGAAATAAATGTATCTCCTGACCAAAAGTGATGGTTTCCCCACGAGAAACGTCAAAAACGTCATAATGTGAGCGCAGCATGAGTTTTCAGATGATCATGTTGCATTCACCTCTGTTTTGAAATAAATGTATCTCCTGACCAAAAGTGATGGTTTCCCCACGAGAAAACGTCAAAAACGTCATAATGTGACCGCAGCATGAGTTTTCAGGTGATCATGTTGCATTCACCTCTGTTTTGAAATAAATGTATCTCCTGACCAAAAGTGATGGTTTCCCCACGAGAAAACGTCAAAAACGTCATAATGTGAGCGCAGCATGAGTTTTCAGATGATCATGTTGCATTCACCTCTGTTTTGAAATAAATGTGTCTCCTGAACAAAAGTGATGGTTTCCCCACGAGCAGACGTCAAAAACGTCATAATGTGACCGCAGCATGAGTTTTCAGGTGATCATGTTGCATTTACCTCTGTTTTGAGAAACTTGTATCTCCTGACCAAAAGTGATGGTTTCCCCACGAGAAAACGTCAGAAACGTCATAATGTGAGCGCAGCATGAGTTTTCAGGTGATCATGTTGCATTCACCTCTGTTTTGAAATAAATGTATCTCCTGACCAAAAGTGATGGTTTCCCCACGAGAAACGTCAAAAACGTCATAATGTGAGCGCAGCATGAGTTTTCAGGTGATCATGTTGCATTCACCTCTGTTTTGAAATAAATGTGTCTCCTGACCAAAAGTGATGGTTTCCCCACGAGAAGACGTCAAAAACGTCATAATGTGACCGCAGCATGAGTTTTCAGGTGATCATGTTGCATTTCACCTCTGTTTTGAAAAACTTGTATCTCCTGACCAAAAGTGATGGTTTCCCCACGAGAAAACGTCAAAAACGTCATAATGTGAGCGCAGCATGAGTTTTCAGGTGATCATGTTGCATTCACCTCTGTTTTGAAATAAACTGTATCTCCTGACCAAAAGTGATGGTTTCCCCACGAGAAAACGTCAAAAACGTCATAATGTGAGCGCAGCATGAGTTTTCAGATGATCATGTTGCATTCACCTCTGTTTTGAAATAAATGTGTCTCCTGAACAAAAGTGATGGTTTCCCCACGAGCAGACGTCAAAAACGTCATAATGTGACCGCAGCATGAGTTTTCAGGTGATCATGTTGCATTTACCTCTGTTTTGAGAAACTTGTATCTCCTGACCAAAAGTGATGGTTTCCCCACGAGAAAACGTCAAAAACGTCATAATGTGACCGCAGCATGAGTTTTCAGGTGATCATGTTGCATTCACCTCTGTTTTGAAATAAATGTATCTCCTGACCAAAAGTGATGGTTTCCCCACGAGAAAACGTCAAAAACGTCATAATGTGACCGCAGCATGAGTTTTCAGGTGATCATGTTGCATTTACCTCTGTTTTGAAATAAATGTATCTCCTGACCAAAAGTGATGGTTTCCCCACGAGAAAACGTCAAAAACGTCATAATGTGAGCGCAGCATGAGTTTTCAGGATGATCATGTTGCATTCACCTCTGTTTTGAAATAAATGTATCTCCTGACCAAAAGTGATGGTTTCCCCACGAGAAAACGTCAAAAACGTCATAATGTGACCGCAGCATGAGTTTTCAGGTGATCATGTTGCATTCACCTCTGTTTTGAGAAACT
This sequence comes from Takifugu rubripes, assembly GCF_901000725.2. Lineage (NCBI taxonomy): Eukaryota > Metazoa > Chordata > Actinopteri > Tetraodontiformes > Tetraodontidae > Takifugu > Takifugu rubripes. The sequence continues at coordinate 195,276 of NW_021821641.1, forward strand.
TGTATCTCCTGACCAAAAGTGATGGTTTCCCCACGAGGAAACGTCAGAAACGTCATAATGTGACCGCAGCATGAGTTTTCAGGTGATCATGTTGCATTCACCTCTGTTTTGAAATAAATGTATCTCCTGACCAAAAGTGATGGTTTCCCCTCGAGAACACGTCAAAAACGTCATAATGTGAGCGCAGCATGAGTTTTCAGATGATCATGTTGCATTCACCTCTGTTTTGAAATAAATGTATCTCCTGACCAAAAGTGATGGTTTCCCACGAGAAAACGTCAAAAACGTCATAATTGTGACCGCAGCAGTGAGTTTTCAGGTGATCATGTTGCATTCACCTCTGTTTTGAAATAAATGTATCTCCTGACCAAAAGTGATGGTTTCCCCTACGAGAACACGTCAAAAACGTCATAATGTGAGCGCAGCATGAGTTTTCAGATGATCATGTTGCATTCACCTCTGTTTTGAAATAAATGTATCTCCTGACCAAAAGTGATGGTTTCCCCACGAGAAAACGTCAAAAACATCATAATGTGACCGCAGCATGAGTTTTCAGGTGATCATGTTGCATTCACCTCTGTTTTGAAATAAATGTATCTCCTGACCAAAAGTGATGGTTTCCCCACGAGAAAACGTCAAAAACGTCATAATGTGAGCGCAGCATGAGTTTTCAGATGATCATGTTGCATTCACCTCTGTTTTGAAATAAATGTGTCTCCTGAACAAAAGTGATGGTTTCCCCACGAGCAGACGTAAAAAAAAACCTCATAATGTGACCGCAGCATGAGTTTTCAGGTGATCATGTTGCATTTACCTCTGTTTTGAGAAACTTGTATCTCCTGACCAAAAGTGATGGTTTCCCCACGAGAAAACGTCAAAAACGTCATAATGTGAGCGCAGCATGAGTTTTCAGATGATCATGTTGCATTCACCTCTGTTTTGAAATAAATGTGTCTCCTGAACAAAAGTGATGGTTTCCCCACGAGCAGACGTAAAAAAACCTCATAATGTGACCGCAGCATGAGTTTTCAGATGATCATGTTGCATTCACCTCTGTTTTGAGAAAAATGTGTCTCCTGACCAAAAGTGATGGTTTCCCCACGAGAAGACGTCAAAAACGTCATAATGTGACCGCAGCATGAGTTTTGAGATGATCATGTGTCATTCACATCTGTTTTGAAAAAAACTTTCTCTCCTAACCAAAAGTGATGTTTCCTCCACGAGCAAACGTCAAAAACGTCATAATGTGACTGCAGCATAAGTTTTGAGATGATCATGTGTCATTCACATCTGTTTGATAAAAACGTGTCTCCTGACCAAAAGTGATGTTTCCTCCACGAGCAAACGTCAAAATCGTCATAATGTGACTGCAGCATGAGTTTTCAGATGATCATGTTGCATTCACCTCTGTTTTGAGAAAATGTGTCTCCTGACCAAAAGTGATGGTTTCCCCACGAGAAGACATCAAAAACGTCATAATGTGACAGCAGCATAAGTTTAGAGATGATCATGTGTCATTCACCTCTGTTTTGAGAAAAATGTGTCTCCTGACCAAAAGTGATGGTTTCCCCACGAGAAGACGTCAAAAACGTCATAATGTGACCGCAGCATGAGTTTTCAGGTGATCATGTTGCATTCACCTTTGTTTTGAAAAAAATGTGTCTCCTTCCCAAAAGTGATGGTTTCCCCACGAGAACACGTCAAAAACGTCATAATGTGAGCGCAGCATGAGTTTTCAGATGATCATGTTGCATTCACCTCTGTTTTGAAATAAATGTATCTCCTGACCAAAAGTGATGGTTTCTGTTAGGTTCAAACAACCTGAAACACGAGAAACACAAATGAGGCAAAGACAACAGTTTAGAAATTTACTTGCAAGGAGAACGGAGAGATGTGCTCAGTTACAGATCTCCAACACGTTCTGACGCACAACTTCCGCCATCCTTCTTTTATTGAGATTAGGAGGTCCCTAGTTACAGAAGTCAAATGTGTCTAAGGGAGGGGGAAAACACAAGATAGCAGGTCTCCAACAGAGCAAGAGACTGTAAATCATAATGGTGAGATTATACGTAGGCCTTCACTGTTTTGATTAGCTTAGCTCACAAACAGCACATTCTTCTATATCAGACAGATTAAGAGAACATCTCCTGTGTCATGCTCTGCAGCTCTGTCTCCAGTCAATGCCACTTCTCCAACAGCCGCTGCATTTCTGTCGCCATCGACCAGAGAAGTTCGAGTTGACATATCAAGCATCATGAACATTAAGCATTAGCAAATAATAAGAAACATTAAGTAATGAGAGACAGTATAACAAGAATAAGGAATATAACAAGGCAAAAGCAAATAAGAGATAACTTTAACATAATGGATCTAACATTTCCCTCCTGTTTATCACATATTTGCTTCACATTCTCATAGTTATTTAACAATCTCTTCCAGTAGATTTTCAAAGTCATGTTTATGAACACAAATACATTTACACTCAGGGGAAAATTAGCTCAAGTCCCTCATAGTTTTCAGAGTCTGTAGTCAAATCCAGCTCGTCTGTAAATTAAGGGATTCAGCCATACGGTTTTCCATGGGAGCGATAGCTGTGGTGATAAGGCGGTTAATAAGAGAACGCAGGCAGGGAACACAACAACATCCACACAAGGTAAGGATTGCAGCAAAAACAGCTACAGAAATTAGAATAGATGTAACCAAATGTCTTATACTTCCCAAACACATTCATCCACTCGTCCCACATCGCGGTCTTTGCTCCTGAGTGCTCCTTCATCTTGCTGTTCAGGGTGCGAAGGCCTTCTATGGCCAGTGTGAGACTCCCATCTGACGCAATGTTGTTAGGAATGAAGGTGCAACATTGATCTCCGAACACAGCACACACACACACCACCTTTCTCAGCTGACAACATATCCACTGCGATCCTGTTCTGGAATGCCATAAGGGAAGTAGCCGACAGTTGGCTGTGAACAGCCTCAAAACCGCTCTGAGTCCAATTTCCTAAACGTTGAACATTGTAATGGATGTAGTTGATTCTGTCTATGTTCTTATTTATTGTACACCACTAACAAATAGAAGATTCAAAACCAGCAGCTACTTGATCCACTAATTTATAGCCATTTGGAACACTGCGTGGAACACTGATAGCATCAATACATGTAGGAATATTATACGTAGGAACATTTTCAGATTGCCATGCAGCTCTTTTGTTACGACGTCACTGTTCAGGCATAAATCTATGCGTGTGAGTGAGTAATTGATCAGCCGACGTAGGAAAAACAGAAATTAGAATAAGAAGTGTTTTTAAGCACATAGTCCCGTAGCTCTCATAGGCAATGTATCAAACAGTCTCTCATCCCCACACCACCACCAGAAATAAAATAAATAACAGAGACACAACTTCAGAAACTTATAATGTATGCATGAGCCGCAGGGTGCAACAAATGAACTTTCCAACAGACAAAAAACATACATCATTTTACAGTAAGAACAGTTTTTCGTTTTGCATTAAAAAATTGTATCAGAGCTACTTTCAGAACGAAAAAAGCGATTAAAGAGGTGTTAAAGAAGTGAAGCTGAAATAATGGAGCTGGTGAGCTTCAGGTGAATGAAAAGTTTACAGGTCAAATACAGCGTAAGAGCTGACCTGCTGTTGCCACCTTGGTCCTTTAGGTTGTTATTTGCGCTTCGCTTGTCATGCTGTATTTTGGTAACATTCAATCTTAGACCTGGGGGTTTACAGAGGTATCATACAAATAAAAACAAACAGATGAAGAAAAAACACACTCCCAAACATTTAATTGCATTCTGTAGCCACTTGGGAGTCATTTGAACTTATTTGATTTCAACTGAGTTGGAGACTTTGTATAACTATTGTGATTATCAGGAATACTATGATTACAATTAGCACCGAGGCTAGTATGCTACAGCATCAGCCAATCTTCTGTATTTTTCTCCCTTTTTTTTTTTTCCCCTAAAAATTATCTTTTGTTTATTTTACTCGTTGCTGTCCTTGTGATGTTTATGAAATCGGCACACTATTTATGGACCATAACCTGTTGAAGTAGCCTCCCTAAATGAGTCGGCGGCTCTTAAAACTTCACTGACTTTCGGGTCTACCCAGACTCTATTCGTCTAAGTCCACCCTATTATCAGACTTTGCATCACCTTCCCGGTCGGAGTTTTCAACAGAAATGACCTTCTTGCAATGACTGAGGTGTACCCAGGTTGATCTTTCAGCTATTTTAGCAGCAGTAGGTGTAGACAAAAGAACTTGGTCAGGTCCTTCCCACTTAAGAGAATACCAGTGTTTTGTTTTGTTGTTGTTTTTTTGTTTTGTTTTTTACGCTTCTCACTAGGACCCAATCGCCTGGCTCCACCGGTTGGATTTTCTGTTGGGAGACAGAGGGCGTCTCAGTTTCATGACCTTGTTTTTGTTTTTATAACATTCTTCTCAGCTAGATTAGACTCATCATTTGTCTCCCAGTAGTTTTTGAACTGAGGAAGCCTGTACGGTCTTCCAAATAAGATCTCATAAGGAGTTAGGCCTGCGGTGCTTGTAATGTTTATATGGAGCTTAGCCAAATCAACACATTGTCCACGGTCTCCCCGTCTCTTCCATGCATTTTTTCAGTCGATTTTTAATAGTGCCATTAGTTCTTTCAACTAAGCCTGCGCTCTGAGGATGATAGGAGCAATGGTGTTTTAAATCAATATGACACATAACACTGATCTTTTTAACAATTTGATTTACAAAATGAGTACCGTTATCAGAGTAAATTTTTTCTTCACTTTTATTTAATTCTATGAAGTCCATATGTATAGTTTGGAACGGATATTGGGGAGCAGGAAATTTTCCTCTCCTGGGTCTCAGATTTCCCTGTGAATTGTGTTTCGCACACGTCAGACATGTTCTACAAATTTTTTTGAATAAGAATTGAATCCATAGGTTGTATAATGCTGCTGTATCTGTCCTACCATCCCTCCTGTTGAGACATGTGTTACACCATGGCTCAATATAGCAGCATATTTACACAGATTTTCTGGTAGGATAGATTTTCCTGCTGGTCATACATAGATTATTCTTTTAAGGTTGCTCATTTTTCTTTGATGAGCCATCTACAAACAAAAATGCTCCAGCTTTTAAAGGTTGATCTAAATCACTTCTACTTTTTGCAGTTTGTTCAGCTAATTCTTGGCAGTCACGTGGTGCTCCGTCATCTGTTTTGTGCCTTTCCTATGTCTTTCCTATGGCTATATCTCTCAACTTACTTTGTTTTCTTATGAGGCAAAATAATAAAACACAGGACTAGCAGAGTTCTCCTATCAACTCTTTCAATGGCTTAGTCCTCCATTCACACACAAACACAATTTCCTATTTTCTTAACTTAATTATGTCTAAGTTATAACCTACTTAATTAATGGCTAAGTATAAACAACACTATAGAAGCACTCGTTTCCACAGCCATAGATGCTGCGATTACAGCTTTCAGTGTGGAAGAGCACATGCTACAGGGTCAAGTTTAGACGAGAAATATGCTATTGGTTTCATTTTAGTCAACCCACATTGTTGAGCTAAGACTGAGGTCATAAAATGTCCTTTGGAATCAACCATCTGAACAAAAGGTTTGCTGTAATCTGGCAAGGCTAAAGCTGTGCTCGACACTAAAGCTTCTTAATGTCACGGAAGGCCTTTTCTGCATTCATTTTCAGTCCATTTTATTGAAGAAGTCATTTTTAAATCTTCTTCATACATCATTTTTAGCAACGGTGCTGTAATTTCAGCATAATTTGGCACCCAGTTGCGGCAATAATTAGTTAGTCCTAAAAAGGACATCATTTGCTTTTTAGTTTGTGGTTTTGGAGCTTGCAGAATAGCTGTTTTACGGCCTTCTATGATAGTTCTTCCTCCTGCACTCAGGTTGGGACCCAAGTACTTTACTTCAGTTTTGCACAGCTGTAGTTTACTTTTGCTTACTTTATGGCCTTCTTCTGTTAAATGTTTAAGAAGTGCTATGGTGTCTATTTTACATGCTTCTAAGGTTTCAGATGCTAATAAATCATCATCTCCATAAATCAATACTTGACTCCCACTGGGAGGGTGAAATTTAGCCATACTTGCTGTCATCATCTGAGAATAAATAGTTGGGCTTTCACAATAACCTTGGGGTAATCTGGTGTAAGTGTAACGTTTGCCTTCATATGTGAATGCAAACCAAAACTGACTGTCTTTATCAACAGGTACATAAAAAAAGGCATTGCTGATATCAACTACAGTAAAAACGTTAGCTTTCGGATCTAAAGAATTCAGGAGCGTATATGGATCTGGAACGCAGGGAGCTCTCTGTATTACTGCATCATTTACGGCTTGTAAGTCCTGAACCATGCGCCATCCTGCAGATGGGGTTTGTTTCTTTACTGGAAAAATGGGAGTATTACATGGTGAATCATCACATTTAACGAGAACTCCTGCTGTGATTAGATCATGTATTACAGGTTTGATGCCCTCACGAGCATCCGTTTTTAATGGATATTGCCTCACACGAGGCCTGTACTCGCTTTTAGGTCTAATTTGTACTGGTAATACTCCTTTAATCAATCCTACATCAGAGGGTCCTACTGACCACAATTTAGTGGGTATTTCTTCAAGCCAATCATCCTCTTCCTGTGTCAAAAGGACATCAGCCATGATTTCATCTTCTAGAAAATATCATCGTCGTTCATAGTGGATCATGTCACCGTTGTTGTCATCATGCAGTCCGCTGTTTGCTCTAAAAACTTTAGTCATTCTGGCTTGATACTCTTCGAAAAGCTCATCCTCTCTTTGTTTAACACGGTTAATTTCCACATAATTTGCTCTCTTAGCGAAACAATTTCGAGTTCTTAATACAAGAGCATTGACTCTGTTTGTCAATTCACCATCATCATGTTTTAGCACCTAATTTTTTTTTTTGTTTGTTTGTTTTGGATTCCAGTCTCCTCTTACATGAGTCCAGTTAGAACCCAGAGCTGTCATCCAGATCTGTTGAACCTCTGCACCATTAGGGTGATAGGCTCTTCTCACATTTTCCATACCTTCTATAAAGAGTTCTATGTCTTCCTTATGGGAAGGCACACCTTCTATGGCTTTTTTTAACATCCTCCATTGTCCAAGTTCTATAGACTAGCATTACAGGTTGGTTTGCTTCAGCATTTGGATTAGCTACTTCAATCATGGGGTACATATCTTCCATTGGAGGAGTGCTCGTTTCACTTAGATTATTCAATTTTGGGACTGCTGGAGTCAGTGCTTGTCCTAATGTCTTTTGACCACGCATACCCAAAGGGGTGCGCTGAGCGTGTAATTCTAAGTGTATCAGTGGGTGGAGGGTCTAATGTCTGTGGTGTATATGTCGGTGGCAATGCACACGATTCACGAAGGTCAGGATACAAGCCTCCCACCCCTGCTGCTCTCTGTTCTACATCCGCTTCCCCTTTCTCTGCCGACTTATCTGTTGCCTGCTCTGTCTGTCTGTGCGCGCGTCTGCTCACTGCGCCTGTTTCATCATCCTCTTTCCTGTGAAACATTAACTGTTTGTTCTCAACCTCGTCCTTTCCCTCCTTTGCCTCCATTTTCGACTTACTTCGTCCCTTCTCTCTCCTTAACGCTAACTGTAACCAAAACTCAGTATCCTCATAACCGCATTTTTTCATCTTTTTTGGATTATTTTTAGTTCGCTCTTTTATTTCATCTTGTAGGGCTGTTATTTGTTGCGAATTTAGCTGTCCTTTGAACCCATAATCAGTTATCCACTTGTCTAAATACGTGAGTTTCTTTGGATTTTGTCCGTCGATGAATTTCCCATCCTTACACCGCAATTCATCTCTGGGCCTTTGTTTACTTTTACTTGTCCCCATTTTTTTCTTTTTTTTCTTTTTGAGGATTTCGATTTTTACTCTTAGCTCTACTTTTCAATCTGCTTTTTATTACGATTTTTTTTTATTTTTTTTTTATTTTATGAGTTAGCCTTATCCTAATTTTTTTGTTGTTGTTTTTTTATTAAGAATTTGGTCCAGTCTTGCACATAGGGTGACCTAAAACTGGGATGTTGATCTCAGTGGGGTGATAATTAATCAAACCGTTGTGGTACTTCTCACTTCAACTCTTTCGAGTGGAGAGTCTTGCCTCTGCATCCACAAGGGCCTTATCACTTACAGTCCCACTGCTTTGGTATGATTGAAAATACCTAGTGGTATTTAACAATCCTTTCACACTCACAATCACTCTGGATGATTTGTCGTGACTTAATTTCTTTTTCACGTGGCCAGGACTCCCTCGCCCTGCCTTGGTACTTCCCTTAGTACTCATATTTACCTGCCATTGACTAGTATTCACAGGGTTTGTTTCTCATTGCGTCTTACAGAGGACTTTCGGGTTCCTCTCTCCCAAAACACTGCCTTAGTGTCTATCGCAATTTTTACATTAAGTCCCCGACAATCATCACACACACACACTTTTGAATTCAAGACATGCTCACCACTGTTGCCTTTTCCTCCTGGAATTCCGTCAACCATCAGGGTCCAATCAGTGAGCTGAAGCCCAGTCCCGGAAAGGGAATCTTAGGTCGCTTTGAGGCGGCCTGCCGTGGCCACGGTCTTTCCTGAGGTTCAGCCTCACCCACCGGACCCTTCAGGTGTGTTGGAATCCGGCTCGAAGGACCAAAATGTTAGGTTCAAACAACCTGAAACACGAGAAACACAAATGAGGCAAAGACAACAGTTTAGAAGTTTACTTGCATGGAGAACGGAGAGATGTGCTCAGTTACAGATCTCCAACACGTTCTGACGCACAACTTCTGCCATCCTTCTTTTATTGAGATTAAGAGGTCCCTAGTTACAGAAGTCAAATGTGTCTAAGGGAGGGGGAAAACACAAGATAGCAGGTCTCCAACAGAGCAAGAGACTGTAAATCATAATGGTGAGATTATACGTAGGCCTTCACTGTTTTGATTAGCTTAGCTCACAAACAGCACATTCTTCTATATCAGACAGATTAAGAGAACATCTCCTGTGTCATGCTCTGCAGCTCTGTCTCCAGTCAATGCCACTTCTCCAACAGCCGCTGCATTTCTGTCGCCATCGACCAGAGAAGTTCGAGTTGACATATCAAGCATCATGAACATTAAGCATTAGCAAATAATAAGAAACATTAAGTAATGAGAGACAGTATAACAAGAATAAGGAATATAACAAGGCAAAAGCAAATAAGAGATAACTTTAACATAATGGATCTAACAGTTTCCCCTCGAGAACACGTCAAAAACGTCATAATGTGAGCGCAGCATGAGTTTTCAGATGATCATGTTGCATTCACCTCTGTTTTGAAATAAATGTATCTCCTGACCAAAAGTGATGGTTTCCCCACGAGAAAACGTCAAAAACGTCATAATGTGACCGCAGCATGAGTTTTCAGGTGATCATGTTGCATTCACCTTTGTTTTGAAAAAAATTTGTCTCCTTCCCAAAAGTGATGGTTTCCCCACGAGAACACGTCAAAAACGTCATAATGTGAGCGCAGCATGAGTTTTCAGATGATCATGTTGCATTCACCTCTGTTTTGAAATAAATGTATCTCCTGACCAAAAGTGATGGTTTCCCCACGAGCAGACGTCAAAAACGTCATAATGTGACTGCAGCATACGTTTTGAGATGATCATGTGTCATTCACATCTGTTTTGATAAAAACGTGTCTCCTGAGGTCATATATGGTTTTTAAAAAGCCATTATTAAATATTCTTCACACAGATGTTTTTCTTCACGTGCTGTGGAAATATGGAATTTGTGTTGACACAGAAATCACATCCACAGATGATATTCAAATTATGGCTTTTTTGAACCATATATGACCTCTTTGCAGTGGGTTAGTGTGACTGCATAGGTCAGTGGTTTAAGCCGCTGACTTCTTTGCCGAAGGTTGTTGGTTAGAATCCAGGCACGACTTTGGTTTGAAGAATCAATGTTCTTCACACACGTTTTGGGTTTTACCGTGGTGACTGTCATGCATTGCATCACAATTTTTAGGACCAAGTATCCTCTTTAGAAATTACTATATGGTGGGAAAGAGGATCGTATGACAGCTTATAAATCAGCACCCCTGTAACTATTCCAGCAATGAATCACAAACTAAACATGGAAAAAGTTATATAATTGATGTATAAAAAAAACAAAAACATATGTGTGAAGAACATTGATTCTTCGAAACAAAGTCCGGCCTGGATTCGAACCAACAACCTCCGGCAATAAAGTCAGTGGCTTAAACCACTGACCTATGAGGTCACACTAAACCACTGTAAAGAGAGGTCATATATGGTTTTAAAAAAGCCATGATTAAATATTCTTCACACAGATGTTTTTCTTCACGTGCTGTGGAAATATGGAATTTGTGTTGACACAGAAATCACATCCACAGATGATATTCAAATTATGGCTTTTTTGAACCATATATGACCTCTTTGCAGTGGGTTAGTGTGACGGCATAGGTCAGTGGTTTAAGCCGCTGACTTCTTTGCCGAAGGTTGTTGGTTCGAATCCAGGCAGGACTTTGGTTTGAAGAATCAATATTCTTCACACAAGTTTTTGGTTTTACTGTGGTGACTGTCATGCATTGCATCACAATTTTTAGGACCAAGTATCCTCTTTAGAAATTACTATATGGTGGGAAAGAGGATCGTATGACAGCTTATAAATCAGCACCCCTGTAACTATTCCAGCAATGAATCACAAACTAAACATGGAAAAAGTTATATAATTGATGTATAAAAAAACAAAAACATATCTGTGAAGAATATTGATTCTTCGAAACAAATTCCAGCCTGGATTCGAACCAACAACCTCCGGCAATAAAGTCAGTGGCTTAAACCACTGACCTATGAGATCACACTGAACCATTGCAAAGAGAAGTCATATATGGTTTTAAAAAAGCCATGATTAAATATTCTTCACACAGATGTTTTTCTTCACGTGCTGTGGAAATATGGAATTTGTGTTGACACAGAAATCACATCCACAGATGATATTCAAATTATGGCTTTTTTGAACCATATATGACCTCTTTGCAGTGGGTTAGTGGGACTGCATAGGGCAGTGGTTTAAGCCGCTGACTTCTTTGCCGAAGGTTGTTGGTTCGAATCCAAGCAGGACTTTGGTTTGAAGAATCAATATTCTTCACACACTTTGGGTTTTACCGTGGTGACTGTCATGCATTGCATCACAATTTTTAGGACCAAGTATCCTCTTTAAAAATTACTGTATGGTCAGAAAGAGGATTGGACGACAGCTTATAAATCAGGACCCCTGTAACTATTCCAGCAATGAATCACAAACTAAAAAGGGAAAAAGTTATATAATTGATGTATAAAAAAACATATGTGTGAACAATATTGATTCTTCAAACCAAAGTCCCGCCTGGATTCGAACCGACAACCTTCGGCAAAAAAAAGGCAGTGGCTTAAACCACTGACCTATGAGGTCACACTGAACCACTGCAAAGAGAGGTCATATATGGTTTTAAAAAAGCCATGATTAAATATTCTTCACACAGATGTTTTTCTTCACGTGCTGTGGAAATATGGAATTTGTGTTGACACAGAAATCACATCCACAGATGATATTCAAATTATGGCTTTTTTGAACCATATATGACCTCTTTGCAGCGGGTTAGCGTGACTGCGTAGGTCAGTGGTTTAAGCCGCTGACTTCTTTGCAGAAGGTTGTTGGTTCGAATCCAGGCACGACTTTGGTTTGAAGAATCAATATTCTTCACACACGTTTTGGGTTTTACCGTGGTGACTGTCATGCATTGCATCACAATTTTTAGGACCAAGTATCCTCTTTAGAAATTACTATATGGTGGGAAAGAGGATCGTATGACAGCTTATAAATCAGCACCCCTGTAACTATTCCAGCAATGAATCACAAACTAAACATGGAAAAAGTTATATAATTGATGTATAAAAAAACATATGTGTGAAGAATATTGATTCTTCGAAACAAATTCCGGCCTGGATTCGAACCAACAACCTCCGGCAATAAAGTCAGTGGCTTAAACCACTGACCTATGAGATCACACTAAACCATTGTAAAGAGAAGTCATATATGGTTTTAAAAAAGCCATGATTAAATATTCTTCACACAGATGTTTTTCTTCACGTGCTGTGGAAATATGGAATTTGTGTTGACACAGAAATCACATCCACAGATGATATTCAAATTATGGCTTTTTTGAACCATATATGACCTCTTTGCACTGGGTTGGTGTGACTGCATAGGTCAGTGATTTAAGCCGCTGACTTCTTTGTGGAAGATTGTTGGTTCGAATCCAGGCACGACTTTGGTTTGAAGAATCAATATTCTTCACACACGTTTTGGGTTTTACCGTGGTGACTGTCATGCATTGCATCACAATTTTTAGGACCAAGTATCCTCTTTAGAAATTACTATATGGTGGGAAAGAGGATCGTATGACAGCTTATAAATCAGCACCCCTGTAACTATTCCAGCAATGAATCACAAACTAAACATGGAAAAAGTTATATAATTGATGTATAAAAAAAACAAAAACATATGTGTGAAGAATATTGATTCTTCGAAACAAAGTCCGGCCTGGATTCGAACCAACAACCTCCGGCAATAAAATCAGTGGCTTAAACCACTGACCTATGAGACCACACTAAACCACTGTAAAGAGAAGTCATATATGGTTTTAAAAAAGCTGTGAGGATGAAGTTTTGATCACCCGCGCTGTTCGTTCACTAGACTCAGAGTAACCACGCAAACAACTGGAGTCCTTTGCAAAGGGGGAGCCGAGCAGCAGTTCAAGCTTCCTCTGTCAACTCCGTTCGTCTGCTGCTCGCTCACCTCTTTTATTGGTGCAAACAGAATGGGTGTCTCAACAGGATATCATAATTCATTGTCTTCTGACATCTTTACAAACTTCTCTAATCCTGACCAACAGGATACATCTGAGTGCTGAGCTTGATAGTAAGCAGCTTCAGCACTTTTACGACACTCTCATGTTCTTCTTTCCTATCAACATTCCTCAAACACTCAAAGTCTACATACAATAGCATTTAAAGATAATACTAATAACAACAATAACAATAATCCTTCTCACATTTCCCTCCTGTTTATCGTTAAATGCGTCTAGATTTTCATCATCAGTATTACATCTTTACATTTTCATGAAATTTCAATGCATTACGTCATTTTCCTAGAAACACATTTCTTACACTCAGAATTCAACATGTGTACAGCTTAAGACATCTTGAACATTTCTTTTACATCTTGTATTACATTGATCCATTCTTCTTCCGATTCCTCTTCATCGTCGTCCAGTAGAGATTGTTCTTCCACCTGCAGCAAAGTACTAGTAACAACTGATCCCACGAGCCGGCCAATGCAACCCCGGACAAGAGGTACTAGCCTCTTTCTGTCCCTGATTACCTCCCTCCTGTCGGAAGTTCCAAAGGCCAAAACTCACGAGTCCTGCCGTCACAGTACTCACCACAATCAGGAAGAACAACTTCATTTCCTTTTAGAGCTTCTTCACAGGTTCCGACAGGGTTCAGCCGTTGCTGGACCTATACAGGCCGTCAGCCGTTTACGGACAGTCCGCCACTGCTCCCTCGCCTTCACCTGGAAGAATTTTCTGTTTCTTACAATGGGAAAGGTGTATCCACGACAGTTTCCCATCCACTCGAACTGCAGTCTTTGTGGTCAGCTGTACTTGATAAGGACCTTCCCATCTAGGCGTGTTCCACCTCTTCCGCACGAACTTCTTCACCCACACGTAGTCGCCCGGTTGAATGGGTTCCTGGGGGGTGGAATCTGTGGAAGACACAGGACTAGGCAGAACATTTACTGTATTCACACATCGGTTAAGTAACACTTTTTTCAGATAATCTGCTATTGTTTCCTCAACATGTTCTAACTCATTTGTTGTTGCAAAGTATGGTAGGCAATAAGGCCGCCCATATAATGCTTCAAAGGGTGTGATGCCTGTTTTCTTGTGTGGTGTTATGTGCATCCATAATTTCACCAGGTCGAGACAAAACATCCAGTTCTTTCCTGTCTCGTCCATACATTTCTTCAGTCTGTTCTTAATAGTACCGTTGACTCTTTCAACCAACCCTGCACTCTGAGGGTGGTATGCGCAGTGATTCTTCAAATCAATGTCCAAAGTTACTCCTACAGTTTTCACTATCTCATTTACAAAATGGCTTCCATTGTCGCTCCAGATGACCTTCGGGATGCCAAACCTGGGAATGATTTCTCTACATAGGACTTTTGCCACTGTCAGTGCATCTGCTTTTGCCGTGGGGAAAATTTCCACCCACCTAGTAAATCCATCTAACACTACTAGACAATATTGTTTACCTTCACATGGTGTTAGCTGAATAAAATCTAGAAAAACTGTGTGAAATGGATGATTTGGCAATGGTGTAGTGCCTGCAGGGGCCTTAAGGGCTCCCTGTGGGCTGTGTTTTACACAAATAACACATTGTGAACAAAATTTTTTTAAGTATGTATGAAGTCCTATAGTGTAATAATGTTCATTAACCATCTGTACCATCCCTCCTGTTGAGACATGGCATGGCCCATGGCTCACTAATGCTGCCCATTTATGCATATTTCGGGGAAGGATTGGTTTGTTTCCTATGGTTAATAGTCCTTTATCATCCAGTTTGGCTCCTCGCTTCTTCCATGTGGCCTTTTCCTTTTCTGGAGCACTTTGTTGCATTTCTTTTAGAATATCATTATCTGCAGGTTCTAGGCTAAATGATTCCTCATTATCAAGAAGTGTGTTGTTATTTGCTGCAGCCTTTGCGGCTCTGTCAGCAAAGGCATTGCCTTGTGAGACTGCGTCTGTGTTGTTAGTATGTGCAGTGCATTTACATACAGCTATTTTACGTGGCTGCTGTATTGCAGCTAATAACTTTTTTAACAGTTCTGCATGCATGACCGGTTTGCCCGTCGAAGTTTTCATCCCTCTTAAATTCCATTGTTGAGCAAACACAAACAGCGTGGAAAATGCATATTGACTATCTGTGTAAATGGTAACATCTTGTCCTTTGCTTAATTCACAAGCACGTGTGAGTGCGACGAGTTCTGCAGCTTGAGCAGAATAGGAGGAGGGAAGTGATTTCGCCTCCACCACCTCAGTTGCTGTGACTACTGCATAGGCAGTTCTAGTGCGTCCACAGTCATCCTTTCTCGATAGAGAAGAAATGGACCACTTCTTGTCAAAGTGACAGGTTGACCTTTCCCTGAACCCGCCCACATCTGCCCCCCCCCCCCCCACCTCCCTTTCTCCCTCCCGCCTCCCGCCTCCCGCCATTCTCCCTTGCCCACCTGTTTTTAATAAGGAATGGCGGGAGTTACAAAACAGTTACAAATCAGTTTTGCCATAGTCCTGGCATATCCATCTGTGGGCAACATGAGTAGTTCTACATCCGTGATTGGTGAGACGGCTGTGACCGTTATAAGAGAATTGTGTGGAAAAGTAGTTGAAAAATCCACGGTGTTTGTACAGCGTTCTCAGGCGTCACCTTCTGAGCCTTTGCAGCAAGAATGGTCTTTGGAGCCTTATAGTCAAACAGGGAGTTTTGGGTATGTGTTCCGTTACAAGACGGGGGAGTTGATTCTCTATCAGCGTGAAGAATCTTCCACTGAGGGGCCTATGTTGTCGGCTACGATGTCTTCCAATGACTGGGGTGTGTTGAAACTGATCAAACCGGGAATGGTGTGTGTGACTGAAGAAGGCTGTGAAGAAAGAAACAACACAGAACAGAAACCTTCCACAGAACAAAACATTTTGTGAAACATTTGTGAAAACTAGAGAAGAGAAAACTATTGGAGAAAGTTAGACTGTTAGAACCCTAACACTGTGGTTCAGAAGAAAAGAGAAAAGAGTTGGTGGCCTCAAGTAAGAAATTTAGGGGCCTACGTTGTCTTCCGGTGTCCGAGGTGTGTAACTGAAGAAGCTTAAATCCCCTGGAGACCTGGAGGCCCTCCTGGAGAAAAACATTCTTAACATGAGTTATATCGCCTGAACCTGTTGTTTGGTAGAGTTCCCGTGTAGGGACTTATCCCCATGGGAGCTACATCACCACCAGTTGGTCCACCGGGGCAGTCGTCAATATCAGACTTTTCGGCGCCAATCAACTTTTTTTTTTTTTTTCCTTCTCGCCAAGCATTGTAAAGCGAATATATACATGATCATCTCACAGTCATTAGCTCAGTCCTCCAGAACTTCGTCGGAAGCTTCACCGTCTGCGAGCGCGTGTAACAAACAAAGATGGCTGCAAAGATGACTACCGGTAAGCCTCAAATTCTTCCCAAACTTTTTCTCTGTAGTTTCTAAATAGTTTTAGAAAAACTATTAATGAATGAACTATTAATGATTAACTACTATTTACGAATAACTGTGTTTTAGAAGTTACAGTAGAGGTTCACCATATGCCAATTTATCCTGGTAAGCAATCCGTGATCTTTTTAACCTGAAAGTGTTCTTTAAATCAAATCTTTAAGTGTAACTTTCTGTATCTTTAAAGTCAGCGCCGATGAGTTTGAAGGAATAACCCTCACGCAAACAGACATTGGTATTTTACATACAGTTTTTTTGTTTGTTTTGTTTTGTTTTTTATGAACAGCTCAGTTTTCAAGATTGCTGAAATATAACTTTTTATGATACATTTTTCAGATCTGTTAGCCAGGGCTGAAAGATTGGTATCCGAAGACAACCAAGAAACTGAAAAAGCAGTAAAAGCATTGCTGTGTTCTGAAACCCCACCCCCCGTGCAGGGGACAAATTGCTGTGTAACTGAAATTGGTGAAATAGGGGGGTCAGAGCAGACCCTCGGCACTTCAACATGGGACTGACTCAAGTAAGCAGACGAACAAACTCTCCAGAGACGTGTGAGACAGCCAGGAGGACCGAAGTCGACTGTACAAGGTAATATATTTATCTGTGATTAGAAGTATATACAAAATATGTGCCGTTTTGATGATTTGTATTTTAACGATTTTCCCCTCTGTCTAAACAGAACCATCAAAACAGAACCTTCAAACGTGCGCCTCTCTGAGCACTGTGACTCCCACGGCAGCTCCACTCTCCCGTGAACCTTCTGCCCCTGCGAGGAGACGTAGAATACGGCAAGCGTGTACCACTCTGACCCCTGTACTTACAGCGGGACCCACGGCAGCTCCACTCTCGCTTTCACCAGATCCTTTCGAACCTGCGAGGCCGATAAGGAGACGTAGGAACCAGAGACACAAGTCTAACATTGTCAGGAGATTGTTTGATGGTATATTTTATACTATATCTTCTTGACTAATAATAATAATAATATATAAAAAAAAATAATAACTCTTCTCTCATCTAATACAGATTCAGGGTTGAGATTAACGAGAGCGTTCCTGAACCGTCCTTCAACAGGGTGGACGGGGATACGGGGTGCAACGATCATCCCCAACAACAGCACAAGCACACGAGAGCGTTCGTCAACCGTCCTTCAACAGGGTGGACGGGGGATACAGCCGGATACAATCATCCCCAACAACAGCACGAGCACCACGAGAGCGTTCCTGATCCGCTCTTGACAGGGCTGAGGATCAGGCTGCTACATTCATTCCCAACACCCCCAAGACAAGGTAGTGCTGGAGATTTTCAATAATGTCATACGGTATATTGTTTCCTCCAATTGTAACCAAAGGTGTACTAAAACAGTGTTGAAAAAGCTGTAATTTTTTTTTTTTTCCTTTTTCTGTCTTTTGTTTAAGATATGGATGAGGATTTCAATGTTGAATATTTTAATCAAGTACCGAATGCTTTACAAATAGCTGTTGATCAATTAAGTGAAATTCCAATCTCCATTCCAATAAATTTACATTTTACAGAGCAAAATGAAAACGTCCTAGAACTTGACACCTTACAACTCATAAATGATGCCCTCGAAACCTTAATGCAGTTAATGCAGTAGAGTTTGAAAATCATTCTCCTTCATCAGCTCTCCACACGCAAAGTGATCATGTCTTACACACGGTAACAATCAGATCAGAGACGGATTCAGCCGAGACACAATCGGCTCTTCCTAACCCCCCTCCTGAACAGGAGAGAGGCCAGGAGAAGGGGGGTCAGAGAGCAGACCCTCAGCCCATCTTTCTCTCAGCAAGGGGGAGGAGGGCTAGGAGAAAATCCATCCGATCTCTCTCCTGAGCGGGGTGAGAGGTTTTTAATGATTTTATCACATGGAGAACAAGACGCTCCTTTAACATTCCCACTCGGGGAAATGTGCCTGACATTGCAACATTCTATCGAGATGTAACAGGGGTTATCAGCGAATTGGTGGATGTTGCCAGACGACATAGTAGTCGCAATGATTTAATACAGTTGGAGGTGGTGGGTGAATGAAAACGTACACAATCATGTTACAGTTGCTGTGGATGAACAAGGTGAAAATATTCTACCGGCTTTTAATGGAATGCTAGATCGGATTGTGCAGTCAAACGTATCATTTCATCGGATGAGAATATAGAATTCATCCTTCACGTGGTGCAGAACCAGGAGGAGGTGCCAAACGTAAGATGGAGAAAACTCTAGACTGTGAAATCATTGACAAAAAAAGACGTCACTTATTTATCGTAGACAACAGAGACAACCAGCTTTGCTTCGCCATCAGTCTAGCTCACGTTATCTACCCGAAACTTACTGAAGAGAATGCCTTGATATTGCGAGGAAGTTGCAGCATCAGGCTGGTTTAAATGATGAGACCCCCGTCACTTTCAGTGGACATTGGTAAATTTGAAAATATTCTGGGGCGTAAAATTGTTGTGTTTTACAGAACATGCCACAGTAAACCCCTCTCACATTATGAGACAAAATTCTCTGATCGTTCCAATCAGTTGTTTCTCTTTTTACTACAAAATCACTATTATGGGATAAAAAAATCTCAAAGCCTTCCTGGGGTCGTCAGTCTGTAATTATTGTTACAAGACTTTTAAGCACCCCTATACCCACTTTTGTAAAGGTTACTGCGCAGTGTGCAACGATCCTGCCTGCCCCACAGGAAGGGTTCAACACAGTGGTTTGCTCTGACTGTAACAGAACGTGTCGCTCACCCTCTTGTTTCACCAGACACAAATTGGTCGGTTCAAGCAGAAAGTCCAGCCTCTGCGACCAAATCAAAAAATGCGCACGATGCGAACTATACTACAGTGTCAATTTGTCGTTAGACGATGCAAAGCATCGCTGTGCGGTGAAAAAATGTAAAATCTGTGGTGAAAAACTGCAGAGCGACTCTAAAGTCGATCATAGTGTTACATTCCTACCCTCCAACCAGACATCTCACATCCTGATTTGGTTTTTTATGATTTTGAAACATTTGTGGGTCAAAATGGAGAGCATGTTCCTTTTTAGTGCATACAAAAACATCCAAAGGTGAAGAGAAGGCGTTTTATGGTCTTGACTGTGCTAAAATGTTTATTTTGCATTTCAGGAAGCCACGATACAAACAGAACATCTTTATAGCCCATAATGCCAAGGGGTTTGACAGTTATCTGGTGTTAAAAGGTATGTTGGAACTGGATGTGACGCCACAACAAGATTCTGATGAACGGGAGTAAAATCCTCAGTTTTGAGGAATCCCATTATGGGTCTCAAATTCATAGATTCCCTGTCATTTCTCCCCATGCGTCTCAGCGCTATGCCCAAAGCCTTAGGATTCACTGACAAGACCAAGGGGTATTTCCCACACAAATTTAGCTCAGAAATTCACCTCAATTACGTGGGGGCCCTATCCCGTTCCGTCCGACTACGACGTAGATCGCATGACGGTGCGCGAACGGGAAGAATTTGACCCGTGGTACAACGAGGTCAGCCGCGGTACCTTTGACTTCAAAAAGGAGGCCTCGCTGTACTGCAAAAATGATGTTGACATTCTCACCCAGGGCAGTCTTAAATTTAGAGATCAGTTCCTAGGTGAGACGGGGGTAGACCCCTTTTGGTTCTATCGCCATAGCCGGAGCCTGTATGAAGGTGTTTCGCAACCAATTATCTGACTCCTAACACTCTGGCTATCCCCTGCCCGCACAACTATTTGAATCAGAGCAAAAGATTCTCTAGCGCATCGGTTCAATGGTTAGAATGGTTGATGCACAAAGAAAAAATCTTATACAGCATGCTCTAAACATGGGTGAAAAACAGATTGGTGCATTTTCGTAGACGGATATGCTGAGATTGACGGTGTAAAACATGTCTGGGAATTTCATGGATGTTTTTACCACGGCTGTCCCAGTTGCTTTGATCCCACAGTACAGTGCGATATGAGAGGCGTCACCTTTGGTGAACTGCACTACAAAAGTGAGAAGAGGGTGAGTGAGCTACAGACCACACATGGGGTTCGTGTTGTAGTCATGAGAGAACACACGTGGAACCAGATGAAAACAACATGCACGGAGGTTAAAGAATTTCTCCGTTGCTTTAACGCTCCTGAGCCTCTCAACCTCCGAAAAGTGCTTTTCGGGGGGTAGAACGAGCGCTTTAAAACTGCGACACACGGCAGCGCCCGATGAAACCATCCACTATGTTGATGTCACCTCACTGTACCCGTTTGTCAACAGTACTTGCTCTTACCCCTTTGGTCACCCCGTGATCATCTACAAGATTTCGAGGACCCACGCAGCTACTACGGCTTCATCAGAGCCACTGTGTATCCTCCTCGAGGTCTTTTATTCCCCGTGTTACCGCACAAAAGTGAGGGAGGTAAATTACTCTTTACACTGTGTCGCACCTGTGCCGAAACTAACAATGAGGGTGGCCCCTGCGAACACGACGATGAGGGCAGAGCTCTGACGGGGGTCTGGGTCACCGTTGAATTCATCAAAGCTCTGGATGTGGGGTACAGGGTGGGTAAAATTACAGAAGTCTGGCACTTTGACAAGAGCAGCGACACTGTGTTTACCGATTACATACACACCTTTTTGAAAGGAAAGCAGGAAGCCTCGGGTTACCCCGCTGAGGCGACGGACCGAGAGAGCAGGGAAAAATACATCAGGGACTATCAGGAGCATCAGGGCATTCTTTTAGATGCTGGCAAAATCGAGACCAATCCTGTGAAAAGACAGGTTGCTAAATTGTGTCTCAACAGTTTGTGGGGGAAAGTTTGCACAGAGAGATAATTTGTTTAAAACCACCATTGTCTCAGATCCTAAAGAATTCTTTAGTACATGTTTTCAGGTAAATACAAAGTCGAATACTTTTCCGTTCTCCACAGCAACCAGAAGCTCTCATCAGGTGGAAATACACCGACAGGTACGTTCAACCCCCCAGGTAAACAGAGTAATGTTTTTATTGCAGCATTCACCACAGCACACGCACGACTGAAGCTGTACAGTTATCTGGAAAAACTACAAGACAGAGTGTTTTACATCGACACAGATAGTTTAATCTATCTGGTCAAAGAGGGTGAGAAACCTCTAGAGCTGGGTAACTATTTAGGTGACCTGACGGATGAACTGGATGGTGACAGCATTCAAGAGTTTGCAGCGGCGGGTCCCAAGTTACGCGTACCAAACACGAAATAAAAAGAAAGTCGTCATGCGTGTGAAAGGTATCACTCAGACCCGGGAATTTTGTGAGCGTGTGAGCTTTGACAGTGTCAGAGAGCTGGTGGAGGGTTACCTGAGTAATAAACAAGAGGGAAACACGATCGAGATCCGTCAACACAGCATCAGACGTGATAAAAAGGGTTTCGCATTGAGAAATGTGTCATTTGATAAAAAATTTAGGGTGGTGTATGACAAAAGACGACTCTTTGCTGACGGAACAACTCTGCCTTTCGGGTATTAGAAATGCAGGAAATTGAATTTGATCCTAGGTTTATCTTTCCTTTTTCTTGTTTAATCGCGGGTCCGAGCGGGTGTGGAAAGACCTATTTTGTAAAAAATGTATTGGAAAACTGTGACCGTGTAATAAATGTTGTACCTGACAATATCGTGTGGATTTATACCTCTTTTCAACCTATGTACGAAGTGCAAAAGATGATTAAAAACATTAAATTTGTCAAAGGTCTGCCTGATTCTTTTGAAGATGAAACACTGTTTCCTCCTGATCAAAAGCATTTGATTATTTTGGACGATGTTATTTTTCAAGCCTCTGACCATCCTGAAGTGGTAAAGATTTTTACACAGTATCGCCACCACAGAAACATGAGTGTTATGATGTTGACTCAAAACGTGTTTCACCAGGGTAAACACAGTCGCACCATCAGTTTGAACAGCAATTATTTGGTCATGTTTAAAAACCCACGGGATAAACTACAAATGAATATATTGGCTCATCAGATTTTTCCATCACAAAAGACATTTTTCTTGGAGAGTTTTGAAGACGCCACAAAAGACCCTCACGGGTATTTAATAGTGGATCTCACCCCCGTCTGCCCAGATCCGTACAGACTGAGGACGGGTGTGCTTCCTCACCAGCAAGCGGCCGTTTACATCCCCAGAGCGTCGACGTAGATCATCATGTCAGCGCGTATAAAAAGAAACGCACCCCTGCTGAAGGCCCTGTACCGTGCCACACCAAGAAACGTAGAGACATTCTTATTCACAGCTCCCCGGATTTTATCCAGACACTGTGTGAGATTTCTTTAAATCTTCTAAAAGGAAACCTCCCCCTGACTCCTTCTCAATTTAAAAAACTGAAGAGACAGAAAAAAATTATCAAACTGTTGGCTGATAAAAGAACCAGTTTAAAGAGGAAGCAACAGGTTCTAAAGAAGCAGACGGGCGGATTTCTTTTACCTCTCCTCTCAGCGGTGGTACCTTTGATCGGGAACCTCGTCGGAGGATTGATACGAAAATGACTTTGAAAAAGGCCCAAAAAATGTTTCTCGTCACCCCTCATCAACTCAACCGCCTGACGCGGCCCTCCCAGTCCATCAGAGATGTCGCGGAGGACGATTTGGATGCTAGGATGAGAGCCATCTTAAACGAGCAGGGGCTGAGCTCTCATGAAAAAATTAAAAAATATAACGCGTTACTGCAAAGATATCTGACCTTTGTGAAGCAGGATCAGACAGAGAATCTGACAGAGAATCTGACAAAGACGGAGGCAGAGGCAGATTCTGGGACGGACGTACGGACGTCCGATAGCATCATCGACGACGTGTTGCAGAGCCTCCCACCGCGAGATCGCAAGAATGCCGAATACGTCTTAAAGAAATTATCCGACCGTCACGATGTTTGGAATACAAAAGGGGAATTTGTGTACCGGGGCAACGTTGTAAAAGGGTCTCACATGATCGATCTATTCAAACGACTCTTGTTTCCTTTTAAAAAGAAAAATCAGAGGGTTCTGAACCTCCCGGATGGACACATTTTTTAAATACTCTCTCAGAATTAAACATCCCTTTGTCTTCTATAAGTAACCCAAAAGCGCGTAATCAATACCGACTCCTCAAGATGGATGCGATCGGATCTCAAGACTCTGAAACACCTGCGGATCTACCGTCAAAAACTAGAAACAAATGACCCCCCGCGTTGGATTAACATTTCATCGTGAATAAATGTAATACACAAATCAATCAAACAATCAATCTTTATTTATATAGCGTCTTATACAATCAAAATTGTTTCAAGGCGCTTTCCAGAATCCCAGGCCTGACCCCAGACAAGCACAGTGGCAAGGAAAAACTCCCTTAACAGGAAGAAACCTTGAGCAGGACCAGGCTCATGTAGGGGGACCCTCCTGCTGATGGCCGGCTGGGTAAGAGAGAGGAGAGGAGGGAGGACAGGTAGAGGATAGGATAGGTAGGAGAGGAGAGGGGTAGAGGAGAGGAGAGGTAGAGTGAAGGGAGGTAGAGGAGAGGAGAAGGAGGAGGGAAGAGAAAGAGGAAGAAAGAAGGAGAGGGAGAGAGAGAAGAGGAGAGGAGAGGAGAGGAGAGGAGGAGAGGAGAGAGGCACAGAGCACAGAAACACACACAAAAAAATATGCAACAATCACTTCAACGGGGCCGGCGGTCATTAGCAGCTCCGATGGCAGTGATACCTGCAAATAGATAGAGGGGGGGGGGGGTGGGGAGAAGCAGAAAAACTACACAAGAATCAGCATAACTAGTCTGCTTGATGAGGAGAGGAAAGGAGAGGAAAGGAGAGGAAACCATGACCCAGTGGAGTGACAGAGGCCTGTCAGGTGATCATGTTTCCGGACCCCGGCAGCCTTGGCCTATAACAGCATAGCTAGAATGTGACCTAATGATTAGACGACCCCCTAAGTATGATAATTTGTCTGTCTATGATAGTAACTGGAACTACTGAATTAGTAACAGTAAGCTTTTTCAAAGAGGTAGGTTTTGAGTCTGATCTTAAAAGTAGCGATGGAGTCAGCCTCCCGTACCTGGACAGGGAGCTGGTTCCAAAGCAGGGGGGGCCTGGTAGCTAAATGCTCGGCCCCCCATTCTACTCCTAGAAACTCTGGGAACCACAAGTAGACCAGCATTCTGAGAGCGGAGCGGTCTATTGGGCTGATAGGGTATCACTAGCTCCTCCAGGTAGGATGGAGCTAGGCCTCTGAGGACCTTGTAGGTCAGAAGAAGGGTTTTAAAAGTTATTCTAAATTTAACGGGCAGCCAATGAAGCGACGCCATTACAGGACTTATGTGATCTCTTTTGTCAATACCTGTCAGAACTCTGGCTGCAGCATTTTGGATCAACTGGAGGCTTCTTAAAGAGTTGTTTGGACACCCTGATAATAAGGAGTTACAGTAGTCCAGCCTGGAAGTAACAAAATGCATGGACTAACTTTCAGCATCAGGCTGCATCAGTAGCTTCCTGATCTTTGAGATGTTCCTCAAGTGAAAAAAGGCACTTCTAGAGACTAATTTAATGTGTGAGTTGAAGGAGAGATTTTGATCAAAAGTTACTCCTAGATTCCTCACAGAGAGACTAGATGTTAATGAGATACCATCTAGAGTGATCATGTGATCTAATCTATCCCTGAGAGGTTCAGGACCAAACACCATGACCTCAGTTTTTCCTGGGTTAAGGAGGAGGAAATTTGAAGACATCCAGGACTTTATGTCTTTAAGACAGGTCTGGAGCTTCACTAACTTCTCTGTCTCCTCGGGTTTCATGGATAAATAGAGCTGAGTGTCATCAGCATAACAATGAAAATTTATCCCATGCTGCCGAATAATGTTCCCTAAGGGAAGCATGTACAAGGTGAAGAGGATTGGTCCGAGTACGGAACCTTGAGGAACTCCATGGCTAACCCTACTGTATGAGGAGGGAACGCCGTGGACATGGGCAAACTGGTATCTATCAGATAAATATGATCTAAACCAGTCTAGTGCTGTCCCTTTAATCCCAATCACATGTTCCAGTCTCTGTAACAGGATGCTGTGATCAACTGTATCAAAAGCAGCACTGAGGTCCAGCAGAACCAGCATAGAGACGAGTCCATGATCGGAAGCTATGAGAAGATCATTAGTGACTTTAAGAAGTGCTGTTTCTGTGCTGTGGTGAGCTCTAAAGCCTGACTGAACATCTCAAACAGGCTGTTCCTCTGCAGGTGCTCCAGTAACTGAGTCACCACCACCTTCTCTAGAACTTTAGAGATAAAAGGAAGGTTGGATATTGGTCTATAATTTGCCAAGACATCAGGATCCAGTGATGGTTTTTTAAGCAACGGCTTAATCACTGCCACCTTGTAGGACCGGGGTACATAACCTGACACTAAAGAACCATTGATCTGGTCCAGGATAGAACTGCCTATCAGTGGTAGAACATCCTTCAACAGGTGTGTTGGGATGGGATCTAAAAGACACGTAGTGGTCTTGGATTTCTGAATTAGCGATGACGCCTCAGAAAAATATATAGGGCTGAAGGAGCTTAAGGGCTCGTTGGAGACCCTGCATGTTCCCACAGTCGGCACATCTGGTGATGGTCCAGTTGTAGGGATGGCCTGGTTAGCTTTCTCTCTGATAGCTAGAACTTTATCAGTGAAGAAGCTCATGAAGTCTTCACCACTAAGGGAAGAAGGGATACGTGGATCTAAAACACTGTGACTCTTGGTTAATTTGGCCACAGTGCTGAAGAGAAACCTGGGGTTGTTCTTATTTTCCTCAATCAAAGAAGAAAAATAAGCTGTTCTAGCCTTGCGAAGGGCCTTTTTGTATACTAATAGACAGTCTTTCCAGGCTACATGGTAGCTGTCTATCTTACAGGAATGCCACTTCCTTTCCAGTCTTCGCACTTTCTGCTTGAGGGTCCTGATATGTGAATTATACCAGGGGGCACACCTCCTCTGATTTACTATTTTCTTTTTCAGGGGGGCAACAGAATCAAGCGTGATTCTCAGTGAGGTTGCTGCACCTTCAGCAATAGAGTCAACCTCAGCAGGGCTAAGATTATAATGATTGATCCCTGGGGAAACACATGGTGGTCCTGGGATCAGCACAGGGATCACTTCCTTAAACTTAGCTACAGCATTATCTGAAAGACATCTGCTATAGTAAGACTTTGTTCTGAGCATAGAAGAATCCTTAATCATAAATGTAAAAGTGATCAAAGAGTGGTCTGACAGGACTGGGTTCCGAGGGAACACTGACACATGTTCTACCTCAACACCATAAGTCAGGACTAGATCTAGGGTGTGGTTAAAGCTGTGAGTTGGTTGGTTTATCTGCTGGAGGAAACCAACTGACTCAAGTGATGAAATGAAGCCATTTCTAAAGCTGTCGTTTATAACGTCCATATGGATGTTAAAGTCTCCAATGATAATGACTTTTTCCGTTCTAAGGACCAAGTCAGATAAGAAGTCAGAGAACTCAGACAGGAACTCTGAATGTGGCCCAGCAGGGGGCCGATATACAACTGCAAACAGAAGTGGCTTTTCTGTCCTCCAGTTCAGATGAGTGATGCCAAGAGTCAGGCTTTCAAATGAACTGAAGCTATGTTTTGGTCTGGGATTAATTAATAACTTGGAGTGATAGATTGCTGCCACTCCCCCTCCTCGACCAGTAACCCGTGGAATATGATAATTAAGATGGGTAGGAGGAGTAGATTCATTTAAGCTCACATACTCCTCCTCCTGAAGCCAGGTCTCAGTAAGACAAAATAAATCAATGTGATGATCCGCTATCAGGTCGTGCACTAACAGGGATTGTGATATTAGTTTCTCCAACTTGTGCTTCAGTATTAATTTTAATAAGATTTTGGTGATTGACCGCTCCCCTGCTCTGTGCTTGGTGAACTTTTAACCGTGGAACAGAGACTACCTCTATAGTGTTAAATATGTTATTATTGGTGGATGAGGGTTCTAAGGAAGCAGCAGAGAGGTGTGTAAGACCACAACTCTGCGTCCTGGTCTGGACCCTGGATTGTCAGGTCACTTTGGGTCTAATAAAATTAGCCAGATTACTAGAAATGAGAGAAGCGCCATCTCGAGTGGGATGGACAACCGTCTCTCCTAATCAGACCAGGTTTTCCCCAGAAGGTGCTCCAATTGTCTATAAAGGCCACCTGGTTATCGGGGCACCACCGTGACAGCCAGCGACGAAGCGATGACATGCGGCTAAACATCTCATCGCTGGCCAGATTGGGGAGGGGACCAGAGAATGCTACGGAGTCCGACATCGTTTTTGCGTAGTTACACACCGACTCCAAGTTAATTTTAGTGACCTCCGACTGACGAAGCCGGGTGTCCGTTGGCTCCGACGTGAATAATAACTTTACCAAATTTACGATTACGTCTCGCCAGCAGCCATAAATTTGCTTCTATGTCGCCCCGCTCTGGCCCCCGGAATGCACTTAACTATGGTCGCTGGAGTCGGCTTCACGTAGCGCAAAACAGAGTCGCCAATTACCAGGGTCGGTTTCTCGGCGGGTGTGTCGCCGAGTGGGGAAAAGCGGTTAGCCACGGGAAGCGGTTGGTGGTGCACCGTGGGCCTTTGTTTTGGGCTACGCTTCCTACGAACCGTCACCCAGCCGCCCTGGGCTAGCCGGCTGCTCGGCTGCTGCCGGGGGACCGCTAGCTGTAGCTACGCTAAGGCGGCTCCGCAGCAGCTAGCTTACCCTGGCTACATGACGCAACTCCAGCTAACTCCAAGCTGCGGAACCGCGTCTCAAGCTCGCTAAGTCTCGCCTCCATAGCCATAAATAAACTACACTTCTTGCACCTATTCCCTTCACTAAGGGAGGCAGAGGAGTAACTAAACATTTCACACTCTGAA
>NW_021821641.1:223847-251190 GCF_901000725.2 Takifugu rubripes
GTTGACACGCCTCTGCAACATTGCGTGGACATCGGGGGCAGTGCCCTTGGACTGGCAGACCGAATTAATGAATAACCAAGCGTTCTCCAGGCATTGCTTATGGAGAGTAGTTGCTTGGTAAATGGGGTAGAGCATGTCGGGCAACCCGATTCATCCCCAAAAAGAACTTATTCTTAATTCCTTGCGCTCAGCTTCAGAGTTATCTGGTTCACTGGTAGGTGAGTAAAGGCAGGTCGGGAACCTCTGCTTCCACTTTTTCTCTTTCTTTGCTGGCGTTGCTTTCTTTTCTGCTTCTTTGTAGCCTCTACCCACTCTGAACCAATTTGTATTGCTCTTAATAACTCAATATGCTCACTAGGGAGGGTCTGGAGTAGCTTCAAATACTCCAATTTAGGCAGTTTAATGAACTACTCAAAGGTTAGGTTGATATGGTTATTATTCATGCTGCTGAGAGGGGTTTTCTGTAAAAAGACATGCTTATCTCACATGATGATCTCTCTGCAGGATACACACTGGTTTGGATCTGAAACACCATTATTTATAATGTCATTATTCTAACCCATGCACAGTCCCAGGTAGTTGTTGTCTAGCTATTTTCACAATTTTCAGATTTGCATGTGTTTAGATTCTGCCGCACATTTTTCTAGACTTTCCGTGACAGCACAACTGCCATATCTCACCAAACTGTGATGAGTGGTAAACAAAAGATCCTCTCCCAAATATATGCTTATGGTAAGTATACATTTTGTATGTAACTACACAGTGTTAACCACATCATACAGGTAGTGCATTGGGATGTGGCATGTGTGGACTATTAAATTAGTGCCAAGCAGCATGTATTTCTTTTTAATCCAGTGCCGATAAAATGTAGCCAGAAATTTAACTCCAAGGGTGGTTGCACCATTGGGTATTGTAGTGACCTCCTAATTGGCCATATGTGTCTGATTTGTTGTGTTACCAGTCCAAATGGTAGCTCATTCAATATTGTTTGGAAATTTTCATTGTGCATTCTCAGTGTAGGGGCCACACAGTCCTTTCAACCACATCATCAAGATTTATTTTTTTTTTTTAAATAAATAAACTACCGTATTTTCCAGAGTATATGTCGCTCCGGAGTTTAAGACGCACTAGCCAAAAAAATGCATAATAAAGAAGAAAAATATATTTATAAGTCGCATTTTAGCGGAAAATGTATTTGATAAATACGAGCCCAAGAACATACATTTCATCTTGAAATACGATCAAAATAATAACGGATTAACAACAGGCTGAATAGGGTTACGGTGTGCTAACGTTCATTAGCATACATTCAGCTACATTACGCACAATGAACTCAGTACGTGTCTGCTTTGTTAAAGTAACATACGGTATTAACAGTCATTCAGATAACTATAACAAAAAGAACATCCGAGCAAGTTTCCCAAACAATCAAGTCAGTAAATCAGTAAATCCATTGAATTCTTCATCCTCGGTGTCACTTCTTAACAACTCCGCCAACTCTGGAGGTAGACGAAGCGCCACTTCCTGTTCTGCGTCGCTTTCGTCAGACCTGTCATCAGTTGCGGTTCCAATTATTCCGGCCTTTCTGAATCCCGACAGGATCTTTTCGGTTGTCAATTAAGCCCATGCTTTGTCGATCCATCCATAACTTCCAGGAAAGTTGCGTGGCGCATTCTCCCGGTTGCCGTGAAGCTGTGCTCTCCGTCCATCATCCACTGCTCCCACAGGTTACGCAAGGCTGCCTTAAAGCTCCGGTTCACGGAGATGTCAAGTGGCTGGAGAATTTTGGTTAAGCCTCCAGGGATGATGGCAGGCATGGAGTTGAAACCTTTTATTTTTTCGTTTAACTGTGTCGTGATGTGCGCTCGCATGCTGACCATCACTTTGCACGTTCTAAAGAAGCCATCTGGACGTTTAGTGTAGCACTTTGTAAGCCATACGTTCATCATTTCCTGATCCATCCATCCTTTTTCATTCACGGCGATGGCAACTGAGGGGAATTAGATTTAAACATACAAAATAGCCCACACAGCACACAAATAACACAATTAATCAAACCCAAATAAACATGCAAGGTAACCCACACAAACAAATCCCAAATCCCACCCCCCGCAAACAAAACGTAAACCAAATGAAGGCGATCCTAGTCCTCCTAGGAGGCGCAGTTGACTCACACAATCACACTAGATTTGGACCCCACACTGGGGGGGGGTCACTCCTGGGGGGGGTCACTCCCAGGTCTCCGAGGTCGACAGGAGTGACGCAAAGTTGGGACCATGCACGATGAACCCAATGCGGAGGGCAAAACAGCAGCCGGCCAACAGCAGCGGGAGGAAAGCGCACTAGAGCCGGCACCTGTAACAATTTCTCCTGCTAGAGAAAGCAATTTAGGTTCCTGATGATAATTCTCCATATGGTGGAGCTAAAAGCAACCATGATCATGTTGCATTCAGCTCTGTTTTGACAAAAATGTGTCTCCTGACCAAAAGTGATGGTTTCCCCACGAGAAGACGTCAAAAACGTCATAATGTGACCGCAGCATGAGTTTTCAGATGATCATGTTGCATTTACATCTGTTTTGAGAAACTTGTGTCTCCTGACCAAAAGTGATGGTTTCCCCACGAGAAGACGTCAAAAACGTCATAATGTGACCGCAGCATGAGTTTTCAGATGATCATGTTGCATTCAGCTCTGTTTTGAGAAACTTGTGTCTCCTGACCAAAAGTGATGGTTTCCCCACGAGAAGACGTCAAAAACGTCATAATGTGACCGCAGCATGAGTTTTCAGATGATCATGTTGCATTACTTCTGTTTTGAGAAACTTGTGTCTCCTGACCAAAAGTGATGGTTTCCCCACGAGAAGACGTCAAAAACGTCATAATGTGACCGCAGCATGAGTTTTCAGATGATCATGTTGCATTTACATCTGTTTTGAGAAACTTGTGTCTCCTGACCAAAAGTGATGGTTTCCCCACGAGAAAACGTCAAAAACGTCATAATGTGACCGCAGCATGAGTTTTCAGATGATCATGTTGCATTCAGCTCTGTTTTGACAAAAATGTGTCTCCTGACCAAAAGTGATGGTTTCCCCACGAGAAGACGTCAAAAACGTCATAATGTGACCGCAGCATGAGTTTTCAGATGATCATGTTGCATTCACCTCTGTTTTGAGAAACTTGTGTCTCCTGACCAAAAGTGATGGTTTCCCAACGAGAAGACGTCAAAAACGTCATAATGTGACCGCAGCATGAGTTTTCAGATGATCATGTTGCATTCACCTCTGTTTTGACAAAAATGTGTCTCCTGACCAAAAGTGATGGTTTCCCAACGAGAAGACGTCAAAAACGTCATAATGTGACCGCAGCATGAGTTTTCAGATGATCATGTTGCATTTACTTCTGTTTTGAGAAACTTGTGTCTCCTGACCAAAAGTGATGGTTTCCCCACGAGAAGACGTCAAAAACGTCATAATGTGACCGCAGCATGAGTTTTCAGATGATCATGTTGCATTCACATCTGTTTTGACAAAACTTGTGTCTCCTGACCAAAAGTGATGGTTTCCCCACGAGAAAACGTCAAAAACGTCATAATGTGACCGCAGCATGAGTTTTCAGATGATCATGTTGCATTCACCTCTGTTTTGACAAAAATGTGTCTCCTGACCAAAAGTGATGGTTTCCCCACGAGAAGACGTCAAAAACGTCATAATGTGACCGCAGCATGAGTTTTCAGATGATCATGTTGCATTTACATCTGTTTTGACAAACTTGTGTCTCCTGACCAAAAGTGATGGTTTCCCCACGAGAAAACGTCAAAAACGTCATAATGTGACCGCAGCATGAGTTTTCAGATGATCATGTTGCATTCACCTCTGTTTTGAGAAACTTGTGTCTCCTGACCAAAAGTGATGGTTTCCCCACGAGAAGACGTCAAAAACGTCATAATGTGACCGCAGCATGAGTTTTCAGATGATCATGTTGCATTTACATCTGTTTTGACAAACTTGTGTCTCCTGACCAAAAGTGATGGTTTCCCCACGAGAAAACGTCAAAAACGTCATAATGTGACCGCAGCATGAGTTTTCAGATGATCATGTTGCATTCAGCTCTGTTTTGACAAAAATGTGTCTCCTGACCAAAAGTGATGGTTTCCCCACGAGAAGACGTCAAAAACGTCATAATGTGACCGCAGCATGAGTTTTCAGATGATCATGTTGCATTCACCTCTGTTTTGAGAAACTTGTGTCTCCTGACCAAAAGTGATGGTTTCCCCACGAGAAGACGTCAAAAACGTCATAATGTGACCGCAGCATGAGTTTTCAGATGATCATGTTGCATTCAGCTCTGTTTTGAGAAAAATGTGTCTCCTGACCAAAAGTGATGGTTTCCCCACGAGAAGACGTCAAAAACGTCATAATGTGACCGCAGCATGAGTTTTCAGATGATCATGTTGCATTTACTTCTGTTTTGAGAAACTTGTGTCTCCTGACCAAAAGTGATGGTTTCCCCACGAGAAGACGTCAAAAACGTCATAATGTGACCGCAGCATGAGTTTTCAGATGATCATGTTGCATTCAGCTCTGTTTTGACAAAAATGTGTCTCCTGACCAAAAGTGATGGTTTCCCCACGAGAAGACGTCAAAAACGTCATAATGTGACCGCAGCATGAGTTTTCAGATGATCATGTTGCATTCAGCTCTGTTTTGACAAAAATGTGTCTCCTGACCAAAAGTGATGGTTTCCCCACGAGAAGACGTCAAAAACGTCATAATGTGACCGCAGCATGAGTTTTCAGATGATCATGTTGCATTCACCTCTGTTTTGACAAAAATGTGTCTCCTGACCAAAAGTGATGGTTTCCCCACGAGAAAACGTCAAAAACGTCATAATGTGACCGCAGCATGAGTTTTCAGATGATCATGTTGCATTCACCTCTGTTTTGAGAAACTTGTGTCTCCTGACCAAAAGTGATGGTTTCCCCACGAGAAGACGTCAAAAACGTCATAATGTGACCGCAGCATGAGTTTTCAGATGATCATGTTGCATTCAGCTCTGTTTTGAGAAAACTTGTGTCTCCTGACCAAAAGTGATGGTTTCCCCACGAGAAGACGTCAAAAACGTCATAATGTGACCGCAGCATGAGTTTTCAGATGATCATGTTGCATTCTACTCTGTTTTGAGAAAATTGTGTCTCCTGACCAAAAGTGATGGTTTCCCCACGAGAAGACGTCAAAAACGTCATAATGTGACCGCAGCATGAGTTTTCAGATGATCATGTTGCATTCAGCTCTGTTTTGACAAAAATGTGTCTCCTGACCAAAAGTGATGGTTTCCCCACGAGAAGACGTCAAAAACGTCATAATGTGACCGCAGCATGAGTTTTCAGATGATCATGTTGCATTCAGCTCTGTTTTGACAAAAATGTGTCTCCTGACCAAAAGTGATGGTTTCCCCACGAGAAGACGTCAAAAACGTCATAATGTGACCGCAGCATGAGTTTTCAGATGATCATGTTGCATTCACCTCTGTTTTGAGAAACTTGTGTCTCCTGACCAAAAGTGATGGTTTCCCCACGAGAAGACGTCAAAAACGTCATAATGTGACCGCAGCATGAGTTTTCAGATGATCATGTTGCATTCACCTCTGTTTTGACAAAAATGTGTCTCCTGACCAAAAGTGATGGTTTCCCCACGAGAAGACGTCAAAAACGTCATAATGTGACCGCAGCATGAGTTTTCAGATGATCATGTTGCATTTCACTCTGTTTTGAGAAACTTGTGTCTCCTGACCAAAAGTGATGGTTTCCCCACGAGAAGACGTCAAAAACGTCATAATGTGACCGCAGCATGAGTTTTCAGATGATCATGTTGCATTCAGCTCTGTTTTGACAAAATGTGTCTCCTGACCAAAAGTGATGGTTTCCCCACGAGAAGACGTCAAAAACGTCATAATGTGACCGCAGCATGAGTTTTCAGATGATCATGTTGCATTCAGCTCTGTTTTGACAAAAATGTGTCTCCTGACCAAAAGTGATGGTTTCCCCACGAGAAGACGTCAAAAACGTCATAATGTGACCGCAGCATGAGTTTTCAGATGATCATGTTGCATTCACCTCTGTTTTGAGAAAACTGTGTCTCCTGACCAAAAGTGATGGTTTCCCCACGAGAAGACGTCAAAAACGTCATAATGTGACCGCAGCATGAGTTTTCAGATGATCATGTTGCATTTCACTCTGTTTTGAGAAACTTGTGTCTCCTGACCAAAAGTGATGGTTTCCCCACGAGAAGACGTCAAAAACGTCATAATGTGACCGCAGCATGAGTTTTCAGATGATCATGTTGCATTCAGCTCTGTTTTGACAAAAATGTGTCTCCTGACCAAAAGTGATGGTTTCCCCACGAGAAGACGTCAAAAACGTCATAATGTGACCGCAGCATGAGTTTTCAGATGATCATGTTGCATTCAGCTCTGTTTTGACAAAAATGTGTCTCCTGACCAAAAGTGATGGTTTCCCCACGAGAAGACGTCAAAAACGTCATAATGTGACCGCAGCATGAGTTTTCAGATGATCATGTTGCATTCACCTCTGTTTTGAAGAAACTTGTGTCTCCTGACCAAAAGTGATGGTTTCCCCACGAGAAGACGTCAAAAACGTCATAATGTGACCGCAGCATGAGTTTTCAGATGATCATGTTGCATTCACCTCTGTTTTGACAAAAATG
This sequence comes from Takifugu rubripes, assembly GCF_901000725.2. NCBI lineage: Eukaryota > Metazoa > Chordata > Actinopteri > Tetraodontiformes > Tetraodontidae > Takifugu > Takifugu rubripes. The sequence goes on from NW_021821641.1 coordinate 230,569, forward strand.
TGTCTCCTGACCAAAAGTGATGGTTTCCCCACGAGAAGACGTCAAAAACGTCATAATGTGACCGCAGCATGAGTTTTCAGATGATCATGTTGCATTTACTTCTGTTTTGAGAAACTTGTGTCTCCTGACCAAAAGTGATGGTTTCCCCACGAGAAGACGTCAAAAACGTCATAATGTGACCGCAGCATGAGTTTTCAGATGATCATGTTGCATTCACCTCTGTTTTGACAAACTTGTGTCTCCTGACCAAAAGTGATGGTTTCCCCACGAGAAGACGTCAAAAACGTCATAATGTGACCGCAGCATGAGTTTTCAGATGATCATGTTGCATTCAGCTCTGTTTTGACAAAAATGTGTCTCCTGACCAAAAGTGATGGTTTCCCCACGAGAAGACGTCAAAAACGTCATAATGTGACCGCAGCATGAGTTTTCAGATGATCATGTTGCATTCACCTCTGTTTTGAGAAAAATGTGTCTCCTGACCAAAAGTGATGGTTTCCCCACGAGAAGACGTCAAAAACGTCATAATGTGACCGCAGCATGAGTTTTCAGATGATCATGTTGCATTCACCTCTGTTTTGAGAAACTTGTGTCTCCTGACCAAAAGTGATGGTTTCCCCACGAGAAGACGTCAAAAACGTCATAATGTGACCGCAGCATGAGTTTTCAGATGATCATGTTGCATTCACTCTGTTTTGAGAAACTTGTGTCTCCTGACCAAAAGTGATGGTTTCCCCACGAGAAGACGTCAAAAACGTCATAATGTGACCGCAGCATGAGTTTTCAGATGATCATGTTGCATTCAGCTCTGTTTTGAGAAAACTGTGTCTCCTGACCAAAAGTGATGGTTTCCCCACGAGAAGACGTCAAAAACGTCATAATGTGACCGCAGCATGAGTTTTCAGATGATCATGTTGCATTCAGCTCTGTTTTGACAAAAATGTGTCTCCTGACCAAAAGTGATGGTTTCCCCACGAGAAGACGTCAAAAACGTCATAATGTGACCGCAGCATGAGTTTTCAGATGATCATGTTGCATTCACCTCTGTTTTGACAAACTGTGTCTCCTGACCAAAAGTGATGGTTTCCCCACGAGAAGACGTCAAAAACGTCATAATGTGACCGCAGCATGAGTTTTCAGATGATCATGTTGCATTCAGCTCTGTTTTGACAAAATGTGTCTCCTGACCAAAAGTGATGGTTTCCCCACGAGAAGACGTCAAAAACGTCATAATGTGACCGCAGCATGAGTTTTCAGATGATCATGTTGCATTCAGCTCTGTTTTGACAAAATGTGTCTCCTGACCAAAAGTGATGGTTTCCCCACGAGAAGACGTCAAAAACGTCATAATGTGACCGCAGCATGAGTTTTCAGATGATCATGTTGCATTCAGCTCTGTTTTGACAAAAATGTGTCTCCTGACCAAAAGTGATGGTTTCCCCACGAGAAGACGTCAAAAACGTCATAATGTGACCGCAGCATGAGTTTTCAGATGATCATGTTGCATTCACCTCTGTTTTGACAAAAATGTGTCTCCTGACCAAAAGTGATGGTTTCCCCACGAGAAGACGTCAAAAACGTCATAATGTGACCGCAGCATGAGTTTTCAGATGATCATGTTGCATTCACTTCTGTTTTGAGAAACTTGTGTCTCCTGACCAAAAGTGATGGTTTCCCCACGAGAAAACGTCAAAAACGTCATAATGTGACCGCAGCATGAGTTTTCAGATGATCATGTTGCATTCACCTCTGTTTTGAGAAAAAATGTGTCTCCTGACCAAAAGTGATGGTTTCCCCACGAGAAGACGTCAAAAACGTCATAATGTGACCGCAGCATGAGTTTTCAGATGATCATGTTGCATTCACTCTGTTTTGAGAAAACTTGTGTCTCCTGACCAAAAGTGATGGTTTCCCCACGAGAAGACGTCAAAAACGTCATAATGTGACCGCAGCATGAGTTTTCAGATGATCATGTTGCATTCACCTCTGTTTTGACAAAACTGTGTCTCCTGACCAAAAGTGATGGTTTCCCCACGAGAAAACGTCAAAAACGTCATAATGTGACCGCAGCATGAGTTTTCAGATGATCATGTTGCATTCAGCTCTGTTTTGACAAAAATGTGTCTCCTGACCAAAAGTGATGGTTTCCCCACGAGAAGACGTCAAAAACGTCATAATGTGACCGCAGCATGAGTTTTCAGATGATCATGTTGCATTCAGCTCTGTTTTGACAAAAATGTGTCTCCTGACCAAAAGTGATGGTTTCCCCACGAGAAGACGTCAAAAACGTCATAATGTGACCGCAGCATGAGTTTTCAGATGATCATGTTGCATTCACCTCTGTTTTGAGAAACTTGTGTCTCCTGACCAAAAGTGATGGTTTCCCCACGAGAAGACGTCAAAAACGTCATAATGTGACCGCAGCATGAGTTTTCAGATGATCATGTTGCATTCAGCTCTGTTTTGACAAAAATGTGTCTCCTGACCAAAAGTGATGGTTTCCCCACGAGAAGACGTCAAAAACGTCATAATGTGACCGCAGCATGAGTTTTCAGATGATCATGTTGCATTCACCTCTGTTTTGAAAAACTTGTGTCTCCTGACCAAAAGTGATGGTTTCCCCACGAGAAGACGTCAAAAACGTCATAATGTGACCGCAGCATGAGTTTTCAGATGATCATGTTGCATTCAGCTCTGTTTTGACAAAATGTGTCTCCTGACCAAAAGTGATGGTTTCCCCACGAGAAGACGTCAAAAACGTCATAATGTGACCGCAGCATGAGTTTTCAGATGATCATGTTGCATTCACCTCTGTTTTGAGAAAACTGTGTCTCCTGACCAAAAGTGATGGTTTCCCCACGAGAAGACGTCAAAAACGTCATAATGTGACCGCAGCATGAGTTTTCAGATGATCATGTTGCATTCACTCTGTTTTGACAAAACTTGTGTCTCCTGACCAAAAGTGATGGTTTCCCCACGAGAAGACGTCAAAAACGTCATAATGTGACCGCAGCATGAGTTTTCAGATGATCATGTTGCATTCAGCTCTGTTTTGACAAAAATGTGTCTCCTGACCAAAAGTGATGGTTTCCCCACGAGAAGACGTCAAAAACGTCATAATGTGACCGCAGCATGAGTTTTCAGATGATCATGTTGCATTCAGCTCTGTTTTGACAAAATGTGTCTCCTGACCAAAAGTGATGGTTTCCCCACGAGAAGACGTCAAAAACGTCATAATGTGACCGCAGCATGAGTTTTCAGATGATCATGTTGCATTCACCTCTGTTTTGAGAAAACTTGTGTCTCCTGACCAAAAGTGATGGTTTCCCCACGAGAAGACGTCAAAAACGTCATAATGTGACCGCAGCATGAGTTTTCAGATGATCATGTTGCATTCACTCTGTTTTGAGAAAACTTGTGTCTCCTGACCAAAAGTGATGGTTTCCCCACGAGAAGAACGTCAAAAACGTCATAATGTGACCGCAGCATGAGTTTTCAGATGATCATGTTGCATTCAGCTCTGTTTTGACAAAAATGTGTCTCCTGACCAAAAGTGATGGTTTCCCCACGAGAAGACGTCAAAAACGTCATAATGTGACCGCAGCATGAGTTTTCAGATGATCATGTTGCATTTACTCTGTTTTGAGAAACTTGTGTCTCCTGACCAAAAGTGATGGTTTCCCCACGAGAAGACGTCAAAAACGTCATAATGTGACCGCAGCATGAGTTTTCAGATGATCATGTTGCATTCACCTCTGTTTTGACAAACTTGTGTCTCCTGACCAAAAGTGATGGTTTCCCCACGAGAAGACGTCAAAAACGTCATAATGTGACCGCAGCATGAGTTTTCAGATGATCATGTTGCATTCAGCTCTGTTTTGACAAAAATGTGTCTCCTGACCAAAAGTGATGGTTTCCCCACGAGAAGACGTCAAAAACGTCATAATGTGACCGCAGCATGAGTTTTCAGATGATCATGTTGCATTCAGCTCTGTTTTGACAAAAATGTGTCTCCTGACCAAAAGTGATGGTTTCCCCACGAGAAGACGTCAAAAACGTCATAATGTGACCGCAGCATGAGTTTTCAGATGATCATGTTGCATTCACCTCTGTTTTGAGAAAACTGTGTCTCCTGACCAAAAGTGATGGTTTCCCCACGAGAAGACGTCAAAAACGTCATAATGTGACCGCAGCATGAGTTTTCAGATGATCATGTTGCATTCACCTCTGTTTTGACAAAAATGTGTCTCCTGACCAAAAGTGATGGTTTCCCCACGAGAAGACGTCAAAAACGTCATAATGTGACCGCAGCATGAGTTTTCAGATGATCATGTTGCATTCACTCTGTTTTGAGAAACTTGTGTCTCCTGACCAAAAGTGATGGTTTCCCCACGAGAAGACGTCAAAAACGTCATAATGTGACCGCAGCATGAGTTTTCAGATGATCATGTTGCATTCAGCTCTGTTTTGACAAAAATGTGTCTCCTGACCAAAAGTGATGGTTTCCCCACGAGAAGACGTCAAAAACGTCATAATGTGACCGCAGCATGAGTTTTCAGATGATCATGTTGCATTCACTCTGTTTTGAGAAAACTTGTGTCTCCTGACCAAAAGTGATGGTTTCCCCACGAGAAGACGTCAAAAACGTCATAATGTGACCGCAGCATGAGTTTTCAGATGATCATGTTGCATTTACATCTGTTTTGAGAAACTTGTGTCTCCTGACCAAAAGTGATGGTTTCCCCACGAGAAGACGTCAAAAACGTCATAATGTGACCGCAGCATGAGTTTTCAGATGATCATGTTGCATTACTCTGTTTTGAGAAACTTGTGTCTCCTGACCAAAAGTGATGGTTTCCCCACGAGAAGACGTCAAAAACGTCATAATGTGACCGCAGCATGAGTTTTCAGATGATCATGTTGCATTCACCTCTGTTTTGACAAACTTGTGTCTCCTGACCAAAAGTGATGGTTTCCCCACGAGAAGACGTCAAAAACGTCATAATGTGACCGCAGCATGAGTTTTCAGATGATCATGTTGCATTCAGCTCTGTTTTGACAAAATGTGTCTCCTGACCAAAAGTGATGGTTTCCCCACGAGAAGACGTCAAAAACGTCATAATGTGACCGCAGCATGAGTTTTCAGATGATCATGTTGCATTCAGCTCTGTTTTGACAAAAATGTGTCTCCTGACCAAAAGTGATGGTTTCCCCACGAGAAAACGTCAAAAACGTCATAATGTGACCGCAGCATGAGTTTTCAGATGATCATGTTGCATTCAGCTCTGTTTTGAGCAAACTTGTGTCTCCTGACCAAAAGTGATGGTTTCCCCACGAGAAAACGTCAAAAACGTCATAATGTGACCGCAGCATGAGTTTTCAGATGATCATGTTGCATTCAGCTCTGTTTTGAGAAACTTGTGTCTCCTGACCAAAAGTGATGGTTTCCCCACGAGAAAACGTCAAAAACGTCATAATGTGACCGCAGCATGAGTTTTCAGATGATCATGTTGCATTCACTCTGTTTTGAGAAAACTTGTGTCTCCTGACCAAAAGTGATGGTTTCCCCACGAGAAGACGTCAAAAACGTCATAATGTGACCGCAGCATGAGTTTTCAGATGATCATGTTGCATTCAGCTCTGTTTTGACAAAATGTGTCTCCTGACCAAAAGTGATGGTTTCCCCACGAGAAGACGTCAAAAACGTCATAATGTGACCGCAGCATGAGTTTTCAGATGATCATGTTGCATTCAGCTCTGTTTTGACAAAAATGTGTCTCCTGACCAAAAGTGATGGTTTCCCCACGAGAAACGTCAAAAACGTCATAATGTGACCGCAGCATGAGTTTTCAGATGATCATGTTGCATTCAGCTCTGTTTTGACAAAAATGTGTCTCCTGACCAAAAGTGATGGTTTCCCCACGAGAAGACGTCAAAAACGTCATAATGTGACCGCAGCATGAGTTTTCAGATGATCATGTTGCATTCAGCTCTGTTTTGACAAAATTGTGTCTCCTGACCAAAAGTGATGGTTTCCCCACGAGAAGACGTCAAAAACGTCATAATGTGACCGCAGCATGAGTTTTCAGATGATCATGTTGCATTCAGCTCTGTTTTGAGAAACTTGTGTCTCCTGACCAAAAGTGATGGTTTCCCCACGAGAAGACGTCAAAAACGTCATAATGTGACCGCAGCATGAGTTTTCAGATGATCATGTTGCATTCACTCTGTTTTGACAAAACTTGTGTCTCCTGACCAAAAGTGATGGTTTCCCCACGAGAAGACGTCAAAAACGTCATAATGTGACCGCAGCATGAGTTTTCAGATGATCATGTTGCATTCAGCTCTGTTTTGACAAAAATGTGTCTCCTGACCAAAAGTGATGGTTTCCCCACGAGAAGACGTCAAAAACGTCATAATGTGACCGCAGCATGAGTTTTCAGATGATCATGTTGCATTCACCTCTGTTTTGAGAAAACTGTGTCTCCTGACCAAAAGTGATGGTTTCCCCACGAGAAGACGTCAAAAACGTCATAATGTGACCGCAGCATGAGTTTTCAGATGATCATGTTGCATTCAGCTCTGTTTTGACAAAACTGTGTCTCCTGACCAAAAGTGATGGTTTCCCCACGAGAAGACGTCAAAAACGTCATAATGTGACCGCAGCATGAGTTTTCAGATGATCATGTTGCATTCAGCTCTGTTTTGACAAAAATGTGTCTCCTGACCAAAAGTGATGGTTTCCCCACGAGAAGACGTCAAAAACGTCATAATGTGACCGCAGCATGAGTTTTCAGATGATCATGTTGCATTCAGCTCTGTTTTGACAAAACTGTGTCTCCTGACCAAAAGTGATGGTTTCCCCACGAGAAGACGTCAAAAACGTCATAATGTGACCGCAGCATGAGTTTTCAGATGATCATGTTGCATTCACTCTGTTTTGAGAAAACTTGTGTCTCCTGACCAAAAGTGATGGTTTCCCCACGAGAAGACGTCAAAAACGTCATAATGTGACCGCAGCATGAGTTTTCAGATGATCATGTTGCATTCAGCTCTGTTTTGACAAAAATGTGTCTCCTGACCAAAAGTGATGGTTTCCCCACGAGAAGACGTCAAAAACGTCATAATGTGACCGCAGCATGAGTTTTCAGATGATCATGTTGCATTCACTCTGTTTTGAGAAAACTGTGTCTCCTGACCAAAAGTGATGGTTTCCCCACGAGAAGACGTCAAAAACGTCATAATGTGACCGCAGCATGAGTTTTCAGATGATCATGTTGCATTCAGCTCTGTTTTGACAAAAATGTGTCTCCTGACCAAAAGTGATGGTTTCCCCACGAGAAGACGTCAAAAACGTCATAATGTGACCGCAGCATGAGTTTTCAGATGATCATGTTGCATTCAGCTCTGTTTTGACAAAAATGTGTCTCCTGACCAAAAGTGATGGTTTCCCCACGAGAAGACGTCAAAAACGTCATAATGTGACCGCAGCATGAGTTTTCAGATGATCATGTTGCATTCACCTCTGTTTTGAGAAACTTGTGTCTCCTGACCAAAAGTGATGGTTTCCCCACGAGAAGACGTCAAAAACGTCATAATGTGACCGCAGCATGAGTTTTCAGATGATCATGTTGCATTCACCTCTGTTTTGAGAAAACTGTGTCTCCTGACCAAAAGTGATGGTTTCCCCACGAGAAGACGTCAAAAACGTCATAATGTGACCGCAGCATGAGTTTTCAGATGATCATGTTGCATTCACCTCTGTTTTGAGAAAAATGTGTCTCCTGACCAAAAGTGATGGTTTCCCCACGAGAAGACGTCAAAAACGTCATAATGTGACCGCAGCATGAGTTTTCAGATGATCATGTTGCATTCACCTCTGTTTTGAGAAAAAATGTGTCTCCTGACCAAAAGTGATGGTTTCCCCACGAGAAGACGTCAAAAACGTCATAATGTGACCGCAGCATGAGTTTTCAGATGATCATGTTGCATTTCACTCTGTTTTGAGAAAACTGTGTCTCCTGACCAAAAGTGATGGTTTCCCCACGAGAAGACGTCAAAAACGTCATAATGTGACCGCAGCATGAGTTTTCAGATGATCATGTTGCATTCACCTCTGTTTTGAGAAAACTGTGTCTCCTGACCAAAAGTGATGGTTTCCCCACGAGAAGACGTCAAAAACGTCATAATGTGACCGCAGCATGAGTTTTCAGATGATCATGTTGCATTCACTCTGTTTTGACAAACTTGTGTCTCCTGACCAAAAGTGATGGTTTCCCCACGAGAAGACGTCAAAAACGTCATAATGTGACCGCAGCATGAGTTTTCAGATGATCATGTTGCATTCAGCTCTGTTTTGACAAAATGTGTCTCCTGACCAAAAGTGATGGTTTCCCCACGAGAAGACGTCAAAAACGTCATAATGTGACCGCAGCATGAGTTTTCAGATGATCATGTTGCATTCACCTCTGTTTTGAGAAAAATGTGTCTCCTGACCAAAAGTGATGGTTTCCCCACGAGAAGACGTCAAAAACGTCATAATGTGACCGCAGCATGAGTTTTCAGATGATCATGTTGCATTCAGCTCTGTTTTGACAAAAATGTGTCTCCTGACCAAAAGTGATGGTTTCCCCACGAGAAGACGTCAAAAACGTCATAATGTGACCGCAGCATGAGTTTTCAGATGATCATGTTGCATTCACCTCTGTTTTGACAAAATGTGTCTCCTGACCAAAAGTGATGGTTTCCCCACGAGAAGACGTCAAAAACGTCATAATGTGACCGCAGCATGAGTTTTCAGATGATCATGTTGCATTCACCTCTGTTTTGAGAAACTGTGTCTCCTGACCAAAAGTGATGGTTTCCCCACGAGAAGACGTCAAAAACGTCATAATGTGACCGCAGCATGAGTTTTCAGATGATCATGTTGCATTCACCTCTGTTTTGAGAAAACTTGTGTCTCCTGACCAAAAGTGATGGTTTCCCCACGAGAAGACGTCAAAAACGTCATAATGTGACCGCAGCATGAGTTTTCAGATGATCATGTTGCATTTACTCTGTTTTGAGAAAACTTGTGTCTCCTGACCAAAAGTGATGGTTTCCCCACGAGAAGACGTCAAAAACGTCATAATGTGACCGCAGCATGAGTTTTCAGATGATCATGTTGCATTCACTCTGTTTTGACAAAACTTGTGTCTCCTGACCAAAAGTGATGGTTTCCCCACGAGAAGACGTCAAAAACGTCATAATGTGACCGCAGCATGAGTTTTCAGATGATCATGTTGCATTCAGCTCTGTTTTGACAAAAATGTGTCTCCTGACCAAAAGTGATGGTTTCCCCACGAGAAGACGTCAAAAACGTCATAATGTGACCGCAGCATGAGTTTTCAGATGATCATGTTGCATTCACCTCTGTTTTGACAAAAATGTGTCTCCTGACCAAAAGTGATGGTTTCCCCACGAGAAGACGTCAAAAACGTCATAATGTGACCGCAGCATGAGTTTTCAGATGATCATGTTGCATTCAGCTCTGTTTTGACAAAATGTGTCTCCTGACCAAAAGTGATGGTTTCCCCACGAGAAGACGTCAAAAACGTCATAATGTGACCGCAGCATGAGTTTTCAGATGATCATGTTGCATTCACCTCTGTTTTGAGAAACTTGTGTCTCCTGACCAAAAGTGATGGTTTCCCCACGAGAAGACGTCAAAAACGTCATAATGTGACCGCAGCATGAGTTTTCAGATGATCATGTTGCATTCACTCTGTTTTGACAAAAATGTGTCTCCTGACCAAAAGTGATGGTTTCCCCACGAGAAGACGTCAAAAACGTCATAATGTGACCGCAGCATGAGTTTTCAGATGATCATGTTGCATTACTCTGTTTTGAGAAACTTGTGTCTCCTGACCAAAAGTGATGGTTTCCCCACGAGAAGACGTCAAAAACGTCATAATGTGACCGCAGCATGAGTTTTCAGATGATCATGTTGCATTCAGCTCTGTTTTGACAAAAATGTGTCTCCTGACCAAAAGTGATGGTTTCCCCACGAGAAGACGTCAAAAACGTCATAATGTGACCGCAGCATGAGTTTTCAGATGATCATGTTGCATTCACCTCTGTTTTGACAAAAATGTGTCTCCTGACCAAAAGTGATGGTTTCCCCACGAGAAGACGTCAAAAACGTCATAATGTGACCGCAGCATGAGTTTTCAGATGATCATGTTGCATTCACCTCTGTTTTGACAAAATGTGTCTCCTGACCAAAAGTGATGGTTTCCCCACGAGAAGACGTCAAAAACGTCATAATGTGACCGCAGCATGAGTTTTCAGATGATCATGTTGCATTCACCTCTGTTTTGAGAAAATTGTGTCTCCTGACCAAAAGTGATGGTTTCCCCACGAGAAGACGTCAAAAACGTCATAATGTGACCGCAGCATGAGTTTTCAGATGATCATGTTGCATTCACCTCTGTTTTGAGAAACTTGTGTCTCCTGACCAAAAGTGATGGTTTCCCCACGAGAAGACGTCAAAAACGTCATAATGTGACCGCAGCATGAGTTTTCAGATGATCATGTTGCATTCAGCTCTGTTTTGAGAAAACTTGTGTCTCCTGACCAAAAGTGATGGTTTCCCCACGAGAAGACGTCAAAAACGTCATAATGTGACCGCAGCATGAGTTTTCAGATGATCATGTTGCATTCACTCTGTTTTGAGAAACTGTGTCTCCTGACCAAAAGTGATGGTTTCCCCACGAGAAGACGTCAAAAACGTCATAATGTGACCGCAGCATGAGTTTTCAGATGATCATGTTGCATTCAGCTCTGTTTTGACAAAAATGTGTCTCCTGACCAAAAGTGATGGTTTCCCCACGAGAAGACGTCAAAAACGTCATAATGTGACCGCAGCATGAGTTTTCAGATGATCATGTTGCATTCACTCTGTTTTGAGAAACTTGTGTCTCCTGACCAAAAGTGATGGTTTCCCCACGAGAAGACGTCAAAAACGTCATAATGTGACCGCAGCATGAGTTTTCAGATGATCATGTTGCATTCAGCTCTGTTTTGAGAAAAATTGTGTCTCCTGACCAAAAGTGATGGTTTCCCCACGAGAAGACGTCAAAAACGTCATAATGTGACCGCAGCATGAGTTTTCAGATGATCATGTTGCATTCAGCTCTGTTTTGACAAAAATGTGTCTCCTGACCAAAAGTGATGGTTTCCCCACGAGAAGACGTCAAAAACGTCATAATGTGACCGCAGCATGAGTTTTCAGATGATCATGTTGCATTCACCTCTGTTTTGAGAAAACTTGTGTCTCCTGACCAAAAGTGATGGTTTCCCCACGAGAAGACGTCAAAAACGTCATAATGTGACCGCAGCATGAGTTTTCAGATGATCATGTTGCATTCACTCTGTTTTGACAAAACTGTGTCTCCTGACCAAAAGTGATGGTTTCCCCACGAGAAGACGTCAAAAACGTCATAATGTGACCGCAGCATGAGTTTTCAGATGATCATGTTGCATTCAGCTCTGTTTTGACAAAAATGTGTCTCCTGACCAAAAGTGATGGTTTCCCCACGAGAAGACGTCAAAAACGTCATAATGTGACCGCAGCATGAGTTTTCAGATGATCATGTTGCATTCACCTCTGTTTTGAGAAACTTGTGTCTCCTGACCAAAAGTGATGGTTTCCCCACGAGAAGACGTCAAAAACGTCATAATGTGACCGCAGCATGAGTTTTCAGATGATCATGTTGCATTCACCTCTGTTTTGAGAAAACTGTGTCTCCTGACCAAAAGTGATGGTTTCCCCACGAGAAGACGTCAAAAACGTCATAATGTGACCGCAGCATGAGTTTTCAGATGATCATGTTGCATTCACTCTGTTTTGAGAAAATTGTGTCTCCTGACCAAAAGTGATGGTTTCCCCACGAGAAGACGTCAAAAACGTCATAATGTGACCGCAGCATGAGTTTTCAGATGATCATGTTGCATTCACTCTGTTTTGACAAAATGTGTCTCCTGACCAAAAGTGATGGTTTCCCCACGAGAAGACGTCAAAAACGTCATAATGTGACCGCAGCATGAGTTTTCAGATGATCATGTTGCATTCAGCTCTGTTTTGACAAAACTGTGTCTCCTGACCAAAAGTGATGGTTTCCCCACGAGAAGACGTCAAAAACGTCATAATGTGACCGCAGCATGAGTTTTCAGATGATCATGTTGCATTCACCTCTGTTTTGAGAAACTTGTGTCTCCTGACCAAAAGTGATGGTTTCCCCACGAGAAGACGTCAAAAACGTCATAATGTGACCGCAGCATGAGTTTTCAGATGATCATGTTGCATTCAGCTCTGTTTTGACAAAAATGTGTCTCCTGACCAAAAGTGATGGTTTCCCCACGAGAAGACGTCAAAAACGTCATAATGTGACCGCAGCATGAGTTTTCAGATGATCATGTTGCATTCAGCTCTGTTTTGACAAAATGTGTCTCCTGACCAAAAGTGATGGTTTCCCCACGAGAAGACGTCAAAAACGTCATAATGTGACCGCAGCATGAGTTTTCAGATGATCATGTTGCATTCACCTCTGTTTTGACAAAATGTGTCTCCTGACCAAAAGTGATGGTTTCCCCACGAGAAGACGTCAAAAACGTCATAATGTGACCGCAGCATGAGTTTTCAGATGATCATGTTGCATTCACCTCTGTTTTGAGAAAACTTGTGTCTCCTGACCAAAAGTGATGGTTTCCCCACGAGAAGACGTCAAAAACGTCATAATGTGACCGCAGCATGAGTTTTCAGATGATCATGTTGCATTCAGCTCTGTTTTGACAAAAATTGTGTCTCCTGACCAAAAGTGATGGTTTCCCCACGAGAAGACGTCAAAAACGTCATAATGTGACCGCAGCATGAGTTTTCAGATGATCATGTTGCATTCACCTCTGTTTTGAGAAACTTGTGTCTCCTGACCAAAAGTGATGGTTTCCCCACGAGAAGACGTCAAAAACGTCATAATGTGACCGCAGCATGAGTTTTCAGATGATCATGTTGCATTCACCTCTGTTTTGACAAAAATGTGTCTCCTGACCAAAAGTGATGGTTTCCCCACGAGAAGACGTCAAAAACGTCATAATGTGACCGCAGCATGAGTTTTCAGATGATCATGTTGCATTCACCTCTGTTTTGACAAAATGTGTCTCCTGACCAAAAGTGATGGTTTCCCCACGAGAAGACGTCAAAAACGTCATAATGTGACCGCAGCATGAGTTTTCAGATGATCATGTTGCATTCACCTCTGTTTTGAGAAAAATGTGTCTCCTGACCAAAAGTGATGGTTTCCCCACGAGAAGACGTCAAAAACGTCATAATGTGACCGCAGCATGAGTTTTCAGATGATCATGTTGCATTCACTCTGTTTTGACAAAAATGTGTCTCCTGACCAAAAGTGATGGTTTCCCCACGAGAAGACGTCAAAAACGTCATAATGTGACCGCAGCATGAGTTTTCAGATGATCATGTTGCATTCACCTCTGTTTTGAGAAAACTGTGTCTCCTGACCAAAAGTGATGGTTTCCCCACGAGAAGACGTCAAAAACGTCATAATGTGACCGCAGCATGAGTTTTCAGATGATCATGTTGCATTCAGCTCTGTTTTGACAAAAATGTGTCTCCTGACCAAAAGTGATGGTTTCCCCACGAGAAGACGTCAAAAACGTCATAATGTGACCGCAGCATGAGTTTTCAGATGATCATGTTGCATTCACCTCTGTTTTGAGAAAAATGTGTCTCCTGACCAAAAGTGATGGTTTCCCCACGAGAAGACGTCAAAAACGTCATAATGTGACCGCAGCATGAGTTTTCAGATGATCATGTTGCATTCAGCTCTGTTTTGACAAAAATGTGTCTCCTGACCAAAAGTGATGGTTTCCCCACGAGAAGACGTCAAAAACGTCATAATGTGACCGCAGCATGAGTTTTCAGATGATCATGTTGCATTCAGCTCTGTTTTGACAAAAATGTGTCTCCTGACCAAAAGTGATGGTTTCCCCACGAGAAGACGTCAAAAACGTCATAATGTGACCGCAGCATGAGTTTTCAGATGATCATGTTGCATTCACCTCTGTTTTGAGAAACTTGTGTCTCCTGACCAAAAGTGATGGTTTCCCCACGAGAAGACGTCAAAAACGTCATAATGTGACCGCAGCATGAGTTTTCAGATGATCATGTTGCATTCACCTCTGTTTTGACAAAAATGTGTCTCCTGACCAAAAGTGATGGTTTCCCCACGAGAAGACGTCAAAAACGTCATAATGTGACCGCAGCATGAGTTTTCAGATGATCATGTTGCATTCAGCTCTGTTTTGAGAAACTTGTGTCTCCTGACCAAAAGTGATGGTTTCCCCACGAGAAGACGTCAAAAACGTCATAATGTGACCGCAGCATGAGTTTTCAGATGATCATGTTGCATTCAGCTCTGTTTTGACAAAATGTGTCTCCTGACCAAAAGTGATGGTTTCCCCACGAGAAGACGTCAAAAACGTCATAATGTGACCGCAGCATGAGTTTTCAGATGATCATGTTGCATTCACTTCTGTTTTGAGAAACTGTGTCTCCTGACCAAAAGTGATGGTTTCCCCACGAGAAGACGTCAAAAACGTCATAATGTGACCGCAGCATGAGTTTTCAGATGATCATGTTGCATTCAGCTCTGTTTTGACAAAACTGTGTCTCCTGACCAAAAGTGATGGTTTCCCCACGAGAAGACGTCAAAAACGTCATAATGTGACCGCAGCATGAGTTTTCAGATGATCATGTTGCATTCAGCTCTGTTTTGACAAAAATGTGTCTCCTGACCAAAAGTGATGGTTTCCCCACGAGAAGACGTCAAAAACGTCATAATGTGACCGCAGCATGAGTTTTCAGATGATCATGTTGCATTCAGCTCTGTTTTGAGAAAATTGTGTCTCCTGACCAAAAGTGATGGTTTCCCCACGAGAAGACGTCAAAAACGTCATAATGTGACCGCAGCATGAGTTTTCAGATGATCATGTTGCATTCACCTCTGTTTTGAGAAAAATGTGTCTCCTGACCAAAAGTGATGGTTTCCCCACGAGAAGACGTCAAAAACGTCATAATGTGACCGCAGCATGAGTTTTCAGATGATCATGTTGCATTCACTCTGTTTTGAGAAAACTTGTGTCTCCTGACCAAAAGTGATGGTTTCCCCACGAGAAGACGTCAAAAACGTCATAATGTGACCGCAGCATGAGTTTTCAGATGATCATGTTGCATTCACCTCTGTTTTGACAAAATGTGTCTCCTGACCAAAAGTGATGGTTTCCCCACGAGAAGACGTCAAAAACGTCATAATGTGACCGCAGCATGAGTTTTCAGATGATCATGTTGCATTCAGCTCTGTTTTGACAAAACTGTGTCTCCTGACCAAAAGTGATGGTTTCCCCACGAGAAGACGTCAAAAACGTCATAATGTGACCGCAGCATGAGTTTTCAGATGATCATGTTGCATTCACCTCTGTTTTGACAAAATGTGTCTCCTGACCAAAAGTGATGGTTTCCCCACGAGAAGACGTCAAAAACGTCATAATGTGACCGCAGCATGAGTTTTCAGATGATCATGTTGCATTCAGCTCTGTTTTGACAAAAATGTGTCTCCTGACCAAAAGTGATGGTTTCCCCACGAGAAGACGTCAAAAACGTCATAATGTGACCGCAGCATGAGTTTTCAGATGATCATGTTGCATTCACTCTGTTTTGACAAAACTGTGTCTCCTGACCAAAAGTGATGGTTTCCCCACGAGAAGACGTCAAAAACGTCATAATGTGACCGCAGCATGAGTTTTCAGATGATCATGTTGCATTCACTCTGTTTTGAGAAACTTGTGTCTCCTGACCAAAAGTGATGGTTTCCCCACGAGAAGACGTCAAAAACGTCATAATGTGACCGCAGCATGAGTTTTCAGATGATCATGTTGCATTCACCTCTGTTTTGAGAAACTTGTGTCTCCTGACCAAAAGTGATGGTTTCCCCACGAGAAGACGTCAAAAACGTCATAATGTGACCGCAGCATGAGTTTTCAGATGATCATGTTGCATTCAGCTCTGTTTTGAGAAAATGTGTCTCCTGACCAAAAGTGATGGTTTCCCCACGAGAAGACGTCAAAAACGTCATAATGTGACCGCAGCATGAGTTTTCAGATGATCATGTTGCATTCACCTCTGTTTTGAGAAACTTGTGTCTCCTGACCAAAAGTGATGGTTTCCCCACGAGAAGACGTCAAAAACGTCATAATGTGACCGCAGCATGAGTTTTCAGATGATCATGTTGCATTCACCTCTGTTTTGAGAAAACTGTGTCTCCTGACCAAAAGTGATGGTTTCCCCACGAGAAGACGTCAAAAACGTCATAATGTGACCGCAGCATGAGTTTTCAGATGATCATGTTGCATTCAGCTCTGTTTTGACAAAAATGTGTCTCCTGACCAAAAGTGATGGTTTCCCCACGAGAAGACGTCAAAAACGTCATAATGTGACCGCAGCATGAGTTTTCAGATGATCATGTTGCATTCACTCTGTTTTGAGAAACTTGTGTCTCCTGACCAAAAGTGATGGTTTCCCCACGAGAAGACGTCAAAAACGTCATAATGTGACCGCAGCATGAGTTTTCAGATGATCATGTTGCATTCAGCTCTGTTTTGACAAAATGTGTCTCCTGACCAAAAGTGATGGTTTCCCCACGAGAAGACGTCAAAAACGTCATAATGTGACCGCAGCATGAGTTTTCAGATGATCATGTTGCATTCACCTCTGTTTTGAGAAAACTTGTGTCTCCTGACCAAAAGTGATGGTTTCCCCACGAGAAGACGTCAAAAACGTCATAATGTGACCGCAGCATGAGTTTTCAGATGATCATGTTGCATTCACCTCTGTTTTGAGAAAAATGTGTCTCCTGACCAAAAGTGATGGTTTCCCCACGAGAAGACGTCAAAAACGTCATAATGTGACCGCAGCATGAGTTTTCAGATGATCATGTTGCATTCACCTCTGTTTTGAGAAACTTGTGTCTCCTGACCAAAAGTGATGGTTTCCCCACGAGAAGACGTCAAAAACGTCATAATGTGACCGCAGCATGAGTTTTCAGATGATCATGTTGCATTCACTCTGTTTTGAGAAACTTGTGTCTCCTGACCAAAAGTGATGGTTTCCCCACGAGAAGACGTCAAAAACGTCATAATGTGACCGCAGCATGAGTTTTCAGATGATCATGTTGCATTCACCTCTGTTTTGAGAAACTTGTGTCTCCTGACCAAAAGTGATGGTTTCCCCACGAGAAGACGTCAAAAACGTCATAATGTGACCGCAGCATGAGTTTTCAGATGATCATGTTGCATTCACCTCTGTTTTGACAAACTTGTGTCTCCTGACCAAAAGTGATGGTTTCCCCACGAGAAGACGTCAAAAACGTCATAATGTGACCGCAGCATGAGTTTTCAGATGATCATGTTGCATTCACATCTGTTTTGAGAAAACTGTGTCTCCTGACCAAAAGTGATGGTTTCCCCACGAGAAAGACGTCAAAAACGTCATAATGTGACCGCAGCATGAGTTTTCAGATGATCATGTTGCATTCACCTCTGTTTTGAGAAAACTGTGTCTCCTGACCAAAAGTGATGGTTTCCCCACGAGAAGACGTCAAAAACGTCATAATGTGACCGCAGCATGAGTTTTCAGATGATCATGTTGCATTCAGCTCTGTTTTGACAAAAATGTGTCTCCTGACCAAAAGTGATGGTTTCCCCACGAGAAGACGTCAAAAACGTCATAATGTGACCGCAGCATGAGTTTTCAGATGATCATGTTGCATTCAACTCTGTTTTGAGAAACTTGTGTCTCCTGACCAAAAGTGATGGTTTCCCCACGAGAAGACGTCAAAAACGTCATAATGTGACCGCAGCATGAGTTTTCAGATGATCATGTTGCATTCACCTCTGTTTTGAGAAACTTGTGTCTCCTGACCAAAAGTGATGGTTTCCCCACGAGAAGACGTCAAAAACGTCATAATGTGACCGCAGCATGAGTTTTCAGATGATCATGTTGCATTCAGCTCTGTTTTGACAAAATTGTGTCTCCTGACCAAAAGTGATGGTTTCCCCACGAGAAGACGTCAAAAACGTCATAATGTGACCGCAGCATGAGTTTTCAGATGATCATGTTGCATTCACTCTGTTTTGAGAAACTTGTGTCTCCTGACCAAAAGTGATGGTTTCCCCACGAGAAGACGTCAAAAACGTCATAATGTGACCGCAGCATGAGTTTTCAGATGATCATGTTGCATTCAGCTCTGTTTTGACAAAACTGTGTCTCCTGACCAAAAGTGATGGTTTCCCCACGAGAAGACGTCAAAAACGTCATAATGTGACCGCAGCATGAGTTTTCAGATGATCATGTTGCATTCAGCTCTGTTTTGAGAAAATGTGTCTCCTGACCAAAAGTGATGGTTTCCCCACGAGAAGACGTCAAAAACGTCATAATGTGACCGCAGCATGAGTTTTCAGATGATCATGTTGCATTCAGCTCTGTTTTGACAAAACTTGTGTCTCCTGACCAAAAGTGATGGTTTCCCCACGAGAAGACGTCAAAAACGTCATAATGTGACCGCAGCATGAGTTTTCAGATGATCATGTTGCATTCAGCTCTGTTTTGACAAAATGTGTCTCCTGACCAAAAGTGATGGTTTCCCCACGAGAAGACGTCAAAAACGTCATAATGTGACCGCAGCATGAGTTTTCAGATGATCATGTTGCATTCACCTCTGTTTTGAGAAAATGTGTCTCCTGACCAAAAGTGATGGTTTCCCCACGAGAAGACGTCAAAAACGTCATAATGTGACCGCAGCATGAGTTTTCAGATGATCATGTTGCATTCAGCTCTGTTTTGAGAAACTTGTGTCTCCTGACCAAAAGTGATGGTTTCCCCACGAGAAGACGTCAAAAACGTCATAATGTGACCGCAGCATGAGTTTTCAGATGATCATGTTGCATTCACCTCTGTTTTGAGAAAACTTGTGTCTCCTGACCAAAAGTGATGGTTTCCCCACGAGAAGACGTCAAAAACGTCATAATGTGACCGCAGCATGAGTTTTCAGATGATCATGTTGCATTCAGCTCTGTTTTGACAAAAATGTGTCTCCTGACCAAAAGTGATGGTTTCCCCACGAGAAGACGTCAAAAACGTCATAATGTGACCGCAGCATGAGTTTTCAGATGATCATGTTGCATTCACCTCTGTTTTGAGAAAAATGTGTCTCCTGACCAAAAGTGATGGTTTCCCCACGAGAAGACGTCAAAAACGTCATAATGTGACCGCAGCATGAGTTTTCAGATGATCATGTTGCATTCAGCTCTGTTTTGAGAAAACTTGTGTCTCCTGACCAAAAGTGATGGTTTCCCCACGAGAAGACGTCAAAAACGTCATAATGTGACCGCAGCATGAGTTTTCAGATGATCATGTTGCATTCACCTCTGTTTTGAGAAACTTGTGTCTCCTGACCAAAAGTGATGGTTTCCCCACGAGAAAGACGTCAAAAACGTCATAATGTGACCGCAGCATGAGTTTTCAGATGATCATGTTGCATTTACTCTGTTTTGACAAAAATGTGTCTCCTGACCAAAAGTGATGGTTTCCCCACGAGAAGACGTCAAAAACGTCATAATGTGACCGCAGCATGAGTTTTCAGATGATCATGTTGCATTACTCTGTTTTGAGAAAACTTGTGTCTCCTGACCAAAAGTGATGGTTTCCCCACGAGAAGACGTCAAAAACGTCATAATGTGACCGCAGCATGAGTTTTCAGATGATCATGTTGCATTCACCTCTGTTTTGACAAAAATGTGTCTCCTGACCAAAAGTGATGGTTTCCCCACGAGAAGACGTCAAAAACGTCATAATGTGACCGCAGCATGAGTTTTCAGATGATCATGTTGCATTCACTCTGTTTTGAGAAACTTGTGTCTCCTGACCAAAAGTGATGGTTTCCCCACGAGAAGACGTCAAAAACGTCATAATGTGACCGCAGCATGAGTTTTCAGATGATCATGTTGCATTCACCTCTGTTTTGACAAACTTGTGTCTCCTGACCAAAAGTGATGGTTTCCCCACGAGAAAACGTCAAAAACGTCATAATGTGACCGCAGCATGAGTTTTCAGATGATCATGTTGCATTCACTCTGTTTTGAGAAAACTTGTGTCTCCTGACCAAAAGTGATGGTTTCCCCACGAGAAGACGTCAAAAACGTCATAATGTGACCGCAGCATGAGTTTTCAGATGATCATGTTGCATTCAGCTCTGTTTTGACAAAACTTGTGTCTCCTGACCAAAAGTGATGGTTTCCCCACGAGAAGACGTCAAAAACGTCATAATGTGACCGCAGCATGAGTTTTCAGATGATCATGTTGCATTCAGCTCTGTTTTGAAAAACTTGTGTCTCCTGACCAAAAGTGATGGTTTCCCCACGAGAAGACGTCAAAAACGTCATAATGTGACCGCAGCATGAGTTTTCAGATGATCATGTTGCATTCACCTCTGTTTTGAGAAACTTGTGTCT
>NW_021821642.1:0-87570 GCF_901000725.2 Takifugu rubripes
GGTTCTGCTCAGGTCCAGTTCTCTGAGATGGGAGGGATTGGACCTCAGCGCCCGAGGCCAGAGAGTCACAGCTATCTCTGCATAACTGCAGCCACTTAATCTAAATAAAGAAGGGAAACTTTATAAGGTTATAAGTGAACCACCGTATTAATCTGAAAGGTTAATCAAAGGATGATCTGTAAATATTTAATTTAGTTCCAGGCTTCTAAAAAATGATAATAATATGTAATTACCCACAATTCCACACTCCTCAGGTTTGCACTGTTCCAGAGGAGAATCTATATTAGTTCTGGCCTCACTCTTCCAGCGTTCTCCCACCCCTTTCCCTCCCATCTCCATCATGGAGATCCATCTCTACCTGTGGCTCCTCTTTAAAAGGACATCAACCTGTCCTAGAATGACTTCCTGTCTCCCTCACCATCTCCCTCCTCGTTGGCGTGGTGTCTACCAGGCACCCTCACCTCAGTTTTTTTTGTCTAATTTTGGTTCCCATGCTGGGCTTTTTCATTGTCCTTAAATCAATTTATCATGAATAAGTGGTCCCCGTGTGGCCCCCCCTCCTGAAGGAACTGGGCACAACACACACACTCAGAAAGTGTGAGGACCCTCGGATGGAATAATGGGACATTTTTGAGAATGGTGTTTTACCTCAGAATTTCCAGTCGGCAGTTTGGATCCTGGAGAAAACACAGAGCAGCTTCACTCCTGAATCCTTCAGCTGGTTCCCACTCAGGTCCAGTTCTCTGAGATGGGAGGGATTGGACCTCAGCGCCGAGGCCAGAGAGCCACAGCTGATCTCTGATAACCTGCAGTTAATCAATCTAATAAAGAAGGGAAAACTTTATAAGGTTATAAGTGAAACCAGTATTCATCTGAAAGGTTAATCAAGGCATGATCTGTAAATATTTAATTTAGTTCCAGGTTAAAAAAATGATAGTAATATGTAATTACCACAATTCCAACCTCTCAGGTTTGCACTGTTCCAAAGGAGAATATATATTTTCTGGGCCCTCCACTCTTCCCAGGTTCTCCCACCTCTTTCCCTCCCATCTCATCATGGAGATCCATCTCACCTGTGGCTCATCTTTAAAGGCACAACCTGTCTTAGATGACTTCCTGTCTCCCTCCACCATCTCCCTCCTCGTTGGCTGGTGTCTACCAGGGCACCCTCACCTAGTTTTGTCTAATTTTGGTTCCCATCTGTGGGCTTTTTCATTGTCCTTAAATCAATTTATCATGAATAAGTGGTCCCCGTGTGGCCCCCCCTCCTGAAGGAACTGGGCACAACACACACACACTCAGAAAGTGTGAGGACCCTCGGATGGAATAATGGACATTTTTGAGAATGGTGTTTACCTCAGAATTTCCAGTCGGCAGTTTGGATCCTGGAGAAAACCACAGAGCAGCTTCACTCCTGAATCCTTCAGCTGGTTCCCACTCAGGTCCAGTTCTCTGAGATGGGAGGGATTGGACCTCAGCGCCGAGGCCAGAGAGCCACAGCTGATCTCTGATAACCTGCAGTTAATCAATCTAAATAAAGAAGGGAAACTTTTATAAGGTTATAAGTGAAACCAGTATTCATCTGAAAGGTTAATCAAAGGCATGATCTGTAATATTTAATTAGTTCCAGGTTAAAAAATGATAGTAATATGTAATTACCACAATTCCAACCTCTCAGGTTTGCACTGTTCCAAAGGAGAATATATATTGTTCTGGCCCTCACTCTTCCCAGGTTCTCCCCACCTCTTTCCCTCCCCATCTCATCATGGAGATCCATCTCACCTGTGGCTCATCTTTAAAGGCACAACCTGTCTTAGATGACTTCCTGTCTCCCTCACCATCTCCCTCCTCGTTGGCTGGTGTCTACCAGGCACCCTCACCTAGTTTTGTCTATTTTGTTTCCCATCTGTGGGCTTTTCATTGTCCTTAAATCAATTTATCATGAATAAGTGGTCCCCGTGTGGCCCCCCCTCCTGAAGGAACTGGGCACAACACACACACTCAGAAAGTGTGAGGACCCTCGGATGGAATAATGGACATTTTTGAGAATGGTGTTTACCTCAGAATTTCCAGTCGGCAGTTTGGATCCTGGAGAAAACCACAGAGCAGCTTCACTCCTGAATCCTTCAGCTGGTTCCCACTCAGGTCCAGTTCTCTGAGATGGGAGGGATTGGACCTCAGCGCCGAGGCCAGAGAGCCACAGCTGATCTCTGATAACCTGCAGTTAATCAATCTAAATAAAGAAGGGAAACTTTTATAAGGTTATAAGTGAAACCAGTATTCATCTGAAAGGTTAATCAAAGGCATGATCTGTAAATATTTAATTTAGTTTCCAGGTTTAAAAAATGATAGTAATATGTAATTACCACAATTCCAACCTCTCAGGTTTGCACTGTTCCAAAGGAGAATATATATTGTTTCTGGCCCTCACTCTTCCCAGGTTCTCCCACCTCTTTCCCTCCCATCTCATCATGGAGATCCATCTCACCTGTGGCTCATCTTTAAAGGCACAACCTGTCTTAGATGACTTCCTGTCTCCCTCACCATCTCCCTCCTCGTTGGCTGGTGTCTACCAGGCACCCCTCACCTAGTTTTTGTCTAATTTTGGTTCCCATCTGTGGGCTTTTTTCATTGTCCTTAAATCATTTATCATAATAAGTGGTCCCGTGTGGCCCCCCTCCTGAAGGAACTGGGCACAACACACACACTCAGAAAGTGTGAGGACCCTCGGATGGAATAATGGACATTTTTGAGAATGGTGTTTACCTCAGAATTTCCAGTCGGCAGTTTGGATCCTGGAGAAAACCACAGAGCAGCTTCACTCCTGAATCCTTCAGCTGGTTCCCACTCAGGTCCAGTTCTCTGAGATGGGAGGGATTGGACCTCAGCGCCGAGGCCAGAGAGCCACAGCTGATCTCTGATAAACTGCAGTCACTTAATCTAAATAAAGAAGGGAAACTTTTATAAGGTTATAAGTGAAACCAGTATTAATCTGAAAGGTTAATCAAAGGCATGATCTGTAAATATTTAATTTAGTTCCAGGTTAAAAATGATAATAATATGTAATTACCACAATTCCACCCTCTCAGGTTTGCACTGTTTCCAAAGGAGAATCTATATTGTTTCTGGCCCTCACTCTTCCCAGGTTCTCCCACCTCTTTCCCTCCCATCTCATCATGGAGATCCATCTCACCTGTGGCTCATCTTTAAAGGCACAACCTGTCTTAGATGACTTCCTGTCTCCCTCACCATCTCCCTCCTCGTTGGCTGGTGTCTACCAGGCACCCTCACCTAGTTTTGTCTAATTTTGGTTCCCATCTGTGGGCTTTTTCATTGTCCTTAAATCAATTTATCATGAATAAGTGGTCCCCGTGTGGCCCCCCCTCCTGAAGGAACTGGGCACAACACACACACTCAGAAAGTGTGAGGACCCTCGGATGGAATAATGGACATTTTTGAGAATGGTGTTTACCTCAGAATTTCCAGTCGGCAGTTTGGATCCTGGAGAAAACCACAGAGCAGCTTCACTCCTGAATCCTTCAGCTGGTTCTGACTCAGGTCCAGTTCTCTGAGATGGGAGGGATTGGACCTCAGCGCCGAGGCCAGAGAGCCACAGCTGATCTCTGATAACCTGCAGTTAATCAATCTAAATAAAGAAGGGAAACTTTTATAAGGTTATAAGTGAAACCAGTATTCATCTGAAAGGTTAATCAAAGGCATGATCTGTAAATATTTAATTTAGTTCCAGGTTAAAAAATGATAGTAATATGTAATTACCACAATTCCAACCTCTCAGGTTTGCACTGTTCCAAAGGAGAATATATATTGTTCTGGCCCTCACTCTTCCCAGGTTCTCCCACCTCTTTCCCTCCCATCTCATCATGGAGATCCATCTCCACCTGTGGCTCATCTTTAAAGGCACACCTGTCTTAGATGACTTCCTGTCTCCCTCACCATCTCCCTCCTCGTTGGCTGGTGTCTACCAGGCACCCTCACCTAGTTTTGTCTAATTTTGGTTACCATCTGTCGGCTTTTTCATTGTCCTTAAATCAGTTTATCATGAATAAGTGGTCCCCGTGTGGCCCTCCCTCCTGAAGGAACTGGGCACAACACACACACTCAGAAAGTGTGAGGAACCTCGGATGGAATAATGGACATTTTTGAGAATGGTGTTTACCCCAGAGTTTCCAGTCGGCAGTTTGGAAAGTGGAGAAAACCACAGAGCAGCTTCACTCCTGAATCCTGCTGCTGGTTCTGACTCAGGTCCAGTTTTCTGAGATGGGAGGGATTGGACCTCAGCGCCGAGGCCAGAGAGCCACAGCTGATCTCTGATAAGCTGCAGTATTCTAATCTGAAAAATGCAGGATGAGGTTATACGGAGCAGGTCTGCATGTTATCTGCGTCAGTACTAAACCTACGTTAGTTCTTAGTTGGGTCAGACCTGAATTCACGATATTCCAAGGAATGTTTTTAATGTGGTGCATCACAGCAGTGTTGAGAACAGCCTCACTTCACCATCTTAGCAGCTGGTATATAGGTAGAAACATGAAGACTGACCTGAGCCTCTCCAGTTTACAGTTTGGACTCTCCAGTCCAGAACAGAGCCGCTTCACTCCTGAATCCTGCAACGGGTTGAAGCTCAGGTCCAGAACCCTCAGATGGGAGAGGTTGGACTTCAGAGCTGAGGCCACAGAATCACAGCTGGTCTCTGATAAACTGCAGCAACTTAGGCTAAAATAACAATTATTTTGAGAGAAGACAAATAAAAATCAACATGTACCAGAGCAAAACACAGCTTCCAAGCAACAAACCTCTGGTCCTGCACCGGCTTATCTGCCGTATGTTCCTATTTTGGGTTCTTTCAGGGCGGTTGGACAAGATCTACAGCGTATGTAAAGTGTGTGTGGGTCAAAACACCTTCCAAGTTTGTGAGAGCACATTTCTCAATAGCACTCAACTCTTGTCAGGAGCTGGGACAAAGCGACCCACTCCTGACAGCTTGTGGGCGATGCTGCAGCGACCCTGCAATCCCTACACTCTCTGGTGAAACCAAATCAAAGGTTTTAGACACTGCTGGATGCTGGAAGGGTGGCTATAGTCTGGACGCATCGTTCCCCTGACTGCACATTTCTCCAACAATGATTGGCAGCTGGTGTCACTTGTTCTCCAGATGAGAGAAGGAAAGAGAGCCCCCCCACAGTGTGTTTGATTGCCCCACTGCAAGCTCAATGCTGCCAGAAAACATTGCAGGAGCATCAATTCCCCTCAGGGCATCAACAAGGAGCTCAGGAAAAGGTGCAGCTGCCACCTACTAGAGACAAGCACACTGAGCTGAGATTCAAAGCCCTCTCCTCCCAAGAGAAGAGCTTGTTTGTTGGAGGCTCTTCTGGGCGATACCTGGTGCCACAGCTCCAGCTCAGCCCGTCTCTGGAGCTGAGGTGGAGCTTAGCAAGTTTCATGGTTCTCCACCACTTCCTCTCGCTGAGGACCTTCTCAGCTGGTGGTTTCTGCTCCACCTTCCAAGTTGAGCAGGTGATACTTCTGCATTCCTGCCACCAGTGTCTCTGCAGAAAGACTCTTCTCTCCTGTTTTATATTAGATTATATAAAATTAGGATTTTTGGCTGATCTCTTAGATGTTGTTGACTAAGAGCAGGTTTTTCTTTAATAACATAGAAAGATTCGATGAGAAGAGCAAATGTATTATTTTATGAGCTACTTCCACTACTATTATATACACATACTTCCATATTGTCTTAGATTGCAAGCTGCATTTATTGCATCGTTCATAGAAAGTCATATTTGTGAGGAGAAAAACTCAAATAAGGTCATTTTCTTTAATGACCATTACAACAGAAGGAGGCGATGAACAAACAGATTTATATAAAAATGTGTGAAAACGTATGGATGGAAACCTTTTTAAAATGGTTGCATTGTGTAGAATCGGTGTAGAATCAACTTGTTGACTTCTGATTTGGACTCCAATGGAAGTGAGGTGCAACAATTGTGGATGCTGAAAGCTTCAGATCTTCATGAAGGTTTCTGTGGTTGGACTGACCTGCTGCCCCTTTAAGAGGGAGGCAGGTTTGGGCTTCTGGATGGAATGAAGCCACCTCAGATGAGAATGACTGCAGGCTTTCAGTACCAAGGTCTAACAGGGTGCTCACTTCACACTTGGGCTTTTCTCTTTTTTGGGATGGCTTTTCTCAGGAGAGAAGGGGCATGGCACACTGCAGCAGCTTTCTTTTTGGGTTTGCTAGTTTTCCTTCTGATCTTTAAAAGACAGGAAGAACCATTTTTGATTGGTCTGAATGTTTGGGCGGTTTTGTGGCCAGCCTAAAATAAAACAAGACAAATCTACAACTGATACTTCCTTTCTAGTCATTGATGACCATCCTCACATGGGACAGATTTCCACAACCAATTTAATACTGCAAATCTGTCCTGTGTGGTCTTTTTTCTGAGAACTGTAACACTACGTTTATAACAAAGATCAAACATGGAAACATTTATTGTCTAACTAGTTACACCTGGGAAAGTACTGGATCATCTCTGACTGACCTGAGAGTCTCCAGCTTACAGAGAGGATCCTGGAGAGCACCACAGAGCAGCTTCACTGCTGAATCCTTCAGCTGGTTCCCACTCAGGTCCAGAACCCTCAGATGGGAGGGATTGGACCTCAGCGCCGAGGCCAGAGAGCCACAGCTGATCTCTGATAACCCGCAGCGTCTCAGCCTGGAAAAGGAATAAATGGGGCAAATAAAAACACATTTCTAAATATGAAAATGAAGAGAAAAGCAGAAAATGTAAAGAAATTTAGAAAAGACCAACAGAGGCCTCCTGACCTGAGCGTCTCCAGTCTGCAGTTTGGATGCATCATTGCAGAAGACAGTAACTTTACTGCAGCATCTGTCAGACTTTGGTTGTTGCTTAAGTCCAGCTCCCGTAGATGAGAAGGGTTTGACGTCATTGCTGAGGCCACAACTTCCCAATCACTCGTTGAAAGAAAATCACCAGCCAGTCTGTTGTGCATGAAACAAAAATAGTGAGTCAAACTTTGGGATTTCTCATCAACTTATCTGAGAATCTACCTCAACACAAATGTAGCTCATTTCCTGGAAAAGCTAAATTCAACACCGTAGAGCAACAGTTTGAACGACCATCAGATCTGAAATGCAACTGAATTATTCTCAACATTTGTCTTATTTTAGAACAGCTCATAATTACTCAATATTTAAAATGATTGTAGCAAATGGTTTAAAGAAACGTGCATCTTTTTATCTGTCTATCGGCTCTTTGGATATTTTGCATTTCATCCAATTTGTACGATGGTGCGTCAAGTCTTAATTCAGCGATCCGATCGATGACATCAGAGTCTCTGGTTGCATCGATGACATCAGCTTCTGTTCTATCTGCCTGTTTCCCTTCAAATCATTTTCACTGCACCTTTTGTTGCTAGTGATGAAGTTGCCCCCTAACGGGTGTGGAAAGGCTCAAACAACTTTGTGGGTCACATAAAGGCTTCAAACGGAACCGCCACAAAGACCTAAAACACCCATTTAAACCAACGAGGCCGGCTGTTTTTACATTGAACAAATGAAGCAAAATAGTCACGTGTCATTAGTTAAAATGTGTTTTTCTGTCGTTAGAATACGATGTATACAAACAAACAAAAGTTATTTAATGACATGACAGTAATTTCATGATAGTCAGTTAACTTGTGGCTCCTATTATTCCTGCCTTATGTTGGTTTGTCTGGATTGACCTTTGAACTTATATCCAGCCAGTGTTGAACATTTCTGGATGAATTGTTGTTGTTTTTAATTTATGGACGCTGCAATGGAGATAAAGAATTGAAGGAATGACCACTGGAGGGGGTATTGCTACCTGACATGATCCACTCGCTTGATTTAAACGCCGATGTCCGGCACCAAAAGTCTTTACTTACTCGGCCTTCCTGCAGTTCCTCACAGCTGGAATCAGGCGACGTCGTCCCTCCTCTGAGGTGTTGTACTGCTGCAGGTTCAGCTCATCCAGAACCTCCTCTGACATCTGCAGCAGGTAGGCCAGAGCTGAACAGTGGATCACTGACAGTCTCCTCTCTGATATCTCCCCTGACTTCAGGAACTCTTGGATCTCCTGATGGACTGACTGATCCTTCATCTCCATCAGACAGTGGAAGATGTTGATGCTTCTCTCTGGGGAGACTTCATCACTGTTCACCTCCTTCAGGTTGTTGAGGACCTTCTGGATGGTTTCTGGGTGGTTCTCTGTCTGATCCAACAATCCACCCAAGATCCTCTGATTGGACTCCAGAGAGAGACCATGAAGGAAGCGAACAAACAAGTCCAGGTGGCCATTTTCACTTTCAAGAGATTTCATTAGTGCTCTCCTGAGGAAGTCATCAAGAGATGTGGCTGGATCGTAATTATACAACCCAGCAAACCGGAAAAAGTCCTTTGGTTTCAAATATTTTGGGAAAGACTCAATAATCCTTTTATTGATGGTGTAACAGTGGAACATGAAGACGGCAGCCAGAAACTCCTGAACACTCAGATGAACAAAGCAGTAGACTGATTTCTGGAAGATCACACTCTCTCTCTTGAAGATCTCTGTACAAACTCCTGAGTACACCGACACCTCGGAGACGTCCAGTCCACATCGCTCCAGGTCTTCTGAGTAGAACATGATGTTTCCTTTCTCCAGATGTTCAAATGCCAGCCGACCCAACTTCAGAAGGAGTTCTTTGTCAGCCTCAGTCAGTTCCTCTGGTCTCTGCTTTCCTCCATACTTCTGCTTCTTCCTCTTTATCTGAACCCTCAGGAAGTGTGAGTAGAGGTCAGTCAGGGTTTTGGGCAGCTCTCCTCTCTGGTCTCTGGTCTTCATGTCCTCCAGAACTATAGCAGTGATCCAGCAGAAAACTGGGATCCGACACATGATGTGGAGGCTCCTGGAGGCCTTGATGTGTGAGATGATTCTCTTGGACAGATCTTCATCACTGAACCTCCTCCTGAAGTACTCCTCCTTCTGGGAGTCAGTGAAGCCTCGTACTTCTGTGATCCTGTCAACACACGAGGGAGGAATCTGATGGGCTGCTGCAGGTCTGGAGGTGATCCAGATGAGAGCTGAGGGAAGCAGGTTCCCCTGGATGAGGTTCACCAGGAGCACGTCAACGGACGATACTTGTGTGACATCAGAGATGAGCTGATGCTTGTTGAAACCCAGTGAAAATCTGCTTTCATCCAGGCCATCAAAGATGAACAGAAGTTTCCAGACAGATCTTCTGCTCTGCTCTTCTGTAATGTTGGATGGAAAACATGAAGCAGTGAGAGAAGACTGTGCTGCTCATCTCTGATCAAGTTCAGCTCCCTGCATGAGAGCAGAAGCACCAGACTGATGTCTTGGTTCTCCAAACCTTCTGCCCAGTCCAGACTGAACTTCTGCACTGAGAAGGTTTTTCCAACGCCGGCGACACCGTTGGTCAGAACCACTCTGATGTGTCTCTGTTGCTCAGATAAGACTTTGAAGATGTCCTGGCACTTGATTGGAGTGTCCAGGATGTTCTTCTGGGAGGTTCTCTCAAGCTGTCTCACCTCATGTTGTGTGTCCACCTCCTCACTTTGTCCCTCAGTGATGTAGAGCTCAGTGTAGATCTTGTTCAGCAGGGTTCCACTTCCTGCTTCATGAGTTCCTTCAGTCACATGTTCACATCTTCTCTTCAGACTCATCTTATGACCTTCTATCACCTCCTGCAGATCACTTCCTGAACATAAGTAAACCAATGATTTCCATCTATAATAAATCATCAACACAACTCCAAATTTATGACATCACAAGTTAAATCTCATATTGAACAGTTTTACTTTGTTTGGGCTTCATTTCAGCATCTCCAGATCTGCTTCCAGATTGTGAACAAGAGGACTCTCCTGGTGGAGCTGACTGGTCCCAGTTTGATAGGATGTGCTCCCCCCTCTCACTATGAAACACATCTCTATTAGTCCTTTGATTTATAGGATGAAAGAACCTGATCAAGACTCAATATTGTTCCAGCATTTATGTCTGAATTCATCTTTCAGTTTAAACCTGATTCTTGTTTCTAATCAACAATATTCACATTAAGTCTGTAACTATATGACTGTCTGAGGTTTAAGTGTTAAACATCTCCAATAATAAACTCACAACCTGCTGCTGTTAATGTGACTAACAGCTGCCACACAAACACATCATCACACTTTAGTTTTCTTACATTTCCTCTGAACTTCTGAAGTCTATTAGTCTATTTTTGGAATGGTCACTCTTCAGGGACACACAGCTGGGCACTGTGGACTCTGCTCTGTCCTCGTCCATCCTGAGGAAACATCAGAAATAGTGATGAGACTGTGATGAAGGTAAATAATCTGGAGAGGTTGTAGTTCAATAATCCCAATTCACTGCATTTTTATCAAACAGGAACATTTCTAATCCATTCTGGATAACAACTGAATCAATAAATCAATGATGTCTCTGTATCATTTTCATGTTTTCAGAGTTTAAGCTGCTTTTTTTAACTGTTCCCTGCAGTGAGAAAAGAACTGGCACCTTTTCCAGCCCCTCATCCTGCAGCACTGAATGTGCTCTAAAGTTCTTTCCAGAGCAAACGTCTCTGCACTTGCAGCAACATGTTGTAGTCATGGATCCGTGAGGAGAACCGGATACAGGAAACGCCCCCACTTTGATCCCAAAACCCAACTGGTGGCCAACGGTGGTCCGGCAACGACGGGGACGCTGGTCCATCGGGCCCACAACACTGGTTTTCCACAGGCCAACATGGTGAAAGGACTGTCTTCAGCTCAGCCACTAAATTATCTGGTGCTACATAAACATACTCGTCAGGACTTTTTAACTTCCCTCCTTTGTTCCCCTCTTCAATTATTTCTATGATCCAAGTCCTCAAAGATCACTGCTCTATTTAAAATAGATGAAAGAAATGACACCCACTCCTGCATTTCTTTCACAGTGGTTCCACAACATAGAACAATAAACCACTGTGAGAAAACGTGCAACATGAACCCAAAATCCTGTTGGTGTCCTGTGATCCTGTGTGGATTTAGTTATTTAGTTTATTGTCTTAAATTGGTCCGGCTGAGAGATGCTAACTTGCCCACGATTAGATGTTGTTTGACAGGTAATACCAAAATATCCAGCTGTGACCTGGACTGTTGAACAGCTCTAATAACTCTAAGAGCTTTACACCTGTCACAAAAATGTTTTAAAATGTTGTTAATACCTGTTAAGACTCTCTAACAACGTTAACAGCACAATACTCACTTTACACTCACCTTGTCGCTCTTCCTGCTTCGTCTGAACAGAATACTTTCACTTTAACTTTTAAAACCTAATCAACAGCTTCATGGCGTATATATTACTACCATTAAAGCATTCTGGGAGGGTTTAAAGTTCTTTTAGGATCAGTAGCAAAGAGCAGAAACATAAACTAAACTTCACTTAGAAAGACTATTCAACTATAACTAAAGCCAGACTATAAGAAAGTTAAATAAGACCCATTCATTTATAATGTATAACGATGTTTTGTGCTAATACTAAATATGTCTAGTTGAATCAAATCTTGATTTTATCTCCAAACACAACTGTCAATTCTTTTCAATAATGCTCTTCGTTTCCACTCACCTTGTCGGTCTTCAGTCTTCCTGCTTAGTCTGAAAGGAATACTTTGAAAAACTGGTTTGTTGGGTTCCCAGTTTCTGGGACCGTTGTTGCGGGTGTCTACCTGCGGGGGGCGTGGAGGAGCCGCTCATCAGCCACAGTGGCCCCGCAGACACACGCACCTGCGGTCTCTCTTCAATCTCCCGTTAGATTTAAGGACAGAACTCCCGCCTGCCAGCGGCGGAGGGTTTTCGTCCTCATCGCCAAACCCTGACTTCTGTGGCTTGACTACTTTTGAGAGTTTTCCTCGCGGACTTGTTTTGGACTCTCTCGAGGTCTCTCCGCCTCTCTGTGAACGCGGACCGAACTGTTCTGGTTCACTTTAAAATAAAGACGCTTCTCGGACACCATTCTCCGCCATTATTCAACCAAGCTAAATAAATAAGATTTATGATGCTTGACAGATTTGAAAGACTTGTAAAAGCAGCATATTTCTGCAGCCCTGGAGTCCAGGAGGAGCAGCAGAGGTCAGAATGTGTCGGAGCGCGTTTAACCATTGTCTGCAGTTCCTCGCGTGTCCACCGGGTGGCGGTAAAGCACCACATGATATTTCTCCTTTCTGGAACTTCTTCAGCTGCGTTGAGCTTTAAATCTTCACCTGTCGCTCCCTTTAAGCTCTAAACTCTGCGGTTCTGTGTGTAGTTTGTTGGTTTGAATATTTTTGATGAATTCTGATGACGATGAGTGAAACTGTCAATGACCAATAGAAAGTTCGTCCATTGTTCTACTGCGTCACACATTTTCATTATTTATTGTCATTTTGGGGTCTAAACTGGACCAGTTCTGTGAGCTGTTTTGCTTTTTCTGTGGACCAGATGTTCCAGGCAGGTTCCATCATCGGACACAGACGGAGACGGGTCACGTGACAACAGTCAGCCTTTAGTTCTTTATTACAGGAGGATCTGGTTTATATACAGACACGTAGTGTTTCTAAAACAGCAAAGTAGAGTCACTGAGGCACGGCTTCACCTCCTTTACACCGAGGTTTCCCTGAGCAGGTGTGATGAACTGTTGCAGAAGGAAAAGCATGGAACATGTTAATAACCGGACACAACAACACTCAGGTTTATTGTCTGACGGCATCAGTGTCTCTGGTTGCATCTGTCTGAGGAGCATTGTGAAACCAGGAGCAGTGTAAATGAGGGGGGGGGGGGGGGGGGGGGCAGTGAGTGGATGCTGCATTCATCAAACACACAATAGTCAGAAGAGAAGAAGGAAGAACAGAAGCCCGTGTTCCTCAGTGTTGGTGTGGAGACGCCTGTTTGGAGGAGCAGGAAGCAGGCTGGACTCTTCCAGCTGGCTTTAATGCCACTTCTCTTCTGAGAACCTCCCAGCAGCTTTCTCTCCACCATCTTTTTACGCTGAAGCTTTTTGATCATTTCAGGTCAGATGTTCTTGGACTGAGGTTAAACATGTTTGTTCTTGTGCTCGGAGCGAACCGACGATCCTCTAAAGTCAGGCATCCTAAAGGTGGATGTTTCCTGAGGCCTGGAGGCTTTAAAGTGGCGCTTTTACCCACTTGTCCTCGTTCTGTTGGAAACTTGATCCAAAAACCTTTTCTGGAGCTTCATGTTCTGCTTTTTTGAAGGAATGAAATGGTTTCATCAGCGCTGCCGGGGGCTGAGCAGGCTTCATAAATCTGAAGCTCTGAGATCCTTTAAAGATCTCCTGGAATCAGCAGATGGGGGTTTGATCAAAAACTGTAAGAATCAGTCAAGCTATCAAATCTTGACTCAGTCCAAGCGTGAACCAGTCCATCCAGAGCTGATTATGGCCTTGGTGCCTCGCCTCATCTCTCATACAAAGCTACACTGACGGTGGTCTGTGTAGTGAGAGACTGGGAGTACAGCTCTCATTCCCCTAACCCCCCCCCCCCCCCCAAACATATTTTTAAAGGTCTGCTGAAGTCACCGTTATCAAGATTTCACAGAATCTGCATTCACCAGGGAGACTTCATGGAGGCCACCAGGACATTTTTCTGGGCCCTCTCCACTAGAGGAGACTCATGCTCCTTCTGGAGAAAGGCCCTTAAGGAGCTCCTTGAGACCGGGACTATCTGTTTCTCCTCCATGATTCCCCTGGTGACCACATACTTCCGTCCAGCGACATTATTAAAGGGTCTAAAAGCCTTGAGCATCCACTCCAGCTTCTCTGACTGTCGAATCATTGCGGCCTACAGAAAAATATCAAATGTTAAAGACCTGTTGGTCAAGCCTCTCTGTGCTGCAAGGCCCAGAAGCTGCAGGGATTTCTACAGACAGAGTGGATACGGAGCCAGGTCAATAAGGTTTTTGAGGGAGAAACTACGGGGTGGCCCCACATTAGTAATGGTGTGTATTTGATCACCTGCGGTGCATCTGGCCTCCAGTATGTGTGAGAAACTAAAATACTCTACTGCTGCATGTCACTCAGCACCAGTGCAATATTGGAGGACAAAAGGAGACCCACACTCCTCTAGTCAACTCCTTTCTGAGACATAGGCGGCCATCACTGTAGGTGGTCAGGCACGTGGCGGTGCACGACGGCCGGACCTTCTGTCACCCCGGTGCCCCCCGTGTTGCGGAGGTTACATCCTCGGCCCTGCAGCTGAGTGCACAGCACCCCTCGGCCTCCACGCTGGTCCTGGAGGCCGGCATCAACGACCTCAAATTCCAGCAGTCGGAGGTTCTGAAGCAGGACTTCATCTCCCTGGTGGACCGTCTGCTGGACACGGGGAAGCGGCTAATTATCTCGGGCCCGCTTCCCCCACCTCGCTACGGTGACGTCATCACCAGCCGCCCCTGTGGCTGAAGGGGTGCTGCTTGGGCAACAGTAGCCCCTTCGTTGACAGGTTTGCTGCCTTTTTAAACAGACCCCATCTTTTTAAACGGGACGGCCTCCACCCAAACCATGAGGGGTCCCGGCTTCTATCTGTGAACACTGACCTGACTGTCCGTTCCTGCACTACATCCACCTCCTGACTATTGGTTAAAGCACATGCACGCCACCACTCTGCCCCCCACTCACACTCACATCTACGCTCCCCCCCCCACGCTGCACCATACATGCCTCTCCACCACTACTCCCATGTCTGCCATCAACATCTCAGCTCATTCACTCCATTGACACCATCATTTCATACGGACAGAATCCCAGGACTGTTCCCAGATGCAACAGTGCTTTTATTGTTCCCATAAAAAGACAGGATGAGCGCACGTTCAGCACGGACATAAAGATGCTGTGCTGAACGTGCGCTCTCTTTTAAACACATCTGTTATAGTAAACGACTTAATTTTAGACAGAAACCTCGATGGTATTCTCCTTACTGAGACGTGGCACTGATGCACCTGCTGTTCTCACAGAGGCTTGCCCCCCAGGTTTTATCTTTTTATTTTCTACGGGGGGGGGGGCAGGAAGGTGGAACCGCCTCAATAACAAGGACCCAAATGTCTTCACGCGAGGTCTCTTTTAATACGTTTCCATCATTTGAGCATCATGCGTTTGTTTTTAGCAGCCCTCCTATTTTAAGCATAACAGTTTACAGACCACCCCAATACTCCACCTCTTTTATCAACCAATTCTCAGAATTTTTATCAATCATTTATGCTAAATACAACAGGATTTTAATAACTGGTGATTTTAATCTACACATCAACAACGCCTCGGACCCAGTGTCCAGAGAATGTTTAAACCTCCTTCACAGTTTGGATTTTAAACAACATGTCACGCAGCCGACCCACAACAGAGGGCGCCCTGGACCTGGTCATAGCCTACGGCCTGTCCGTGGGTGGGTCCCCTGGACCTGGTCATAACCTACGGCCTGTCCGTGGGTGGGTCCCCTGGACCTGGTCATAACCTACGGCCTGTCCGTTGGTTATGTCTCCCTCACCTACCTGAAGCCCAGCTCCTCTTCTTCTCCTCCCTCTCCTACCTGAAGCCCAGCTCCTCTTCTTCTCCTACCTGAAGCCCAGCTCCTCTTCTTCTCCTCCCTCACCTACCTGAAGCCCAGCTCCTCTTCTTCTCCTCCCTCACCTACCTGAAGCCCAGCTCCTCCTCTTCTCCTCCCTCACCTACCTGAAGCCCAGCTCCTCTTCTTCTCCTCCCTCACCTACCTGAAGCCCAGCTCCTCCTCTTCTCCTCCCTCACCTACCTGAAGCCCAGCTCCTCTTCTTCTCCTCCCTCTCCTACCTGAAGCCCAGCTCCTCTTCTTCTCCTACCTGAAGCCCAGCTCCTCTTCTTCTCCTCCCTCACCTACCTGAAGCCCAGCTCCTCCTCTTCTCCTCCCTCACCTACCTGAAGCCCATCTCCTCTTCTTCTCCTCCCTCACCTACCTGAAGCCCAGCTCCTCTTCTTCTCCTCCCTCACCTACCTGAAGCCCAGCTCCTCTTCTTCTCCTCCCTCACCTACCTGAAGCCCATCTCCTCTTCTTCTCCTCCCTCACCTACCTGAAGCCCATCTCCTCTTCTTCTCCTCCCTCACCTACCTGAAGCCCATCTCCTCTTCTTCTCCTCCCTCACCTACCTGAAGCCCAGCTCCTCTTCTTCTCCTCCCTCACCTCCCTGAAGCCCAGCTCCTCTTCTTCTCCTCCCTCACCTGCCTGAAGCCCATCTCCTCTTCTTCTCCTCCCTCACCTCCCTGAAGCCCATCTCCTCTTCTTCTCCTCCCTCACCTCCCTGAAGCCCAG
The DNA here is from genome assembly GCF_901000725.2 of Takifugu rubripes. Lineage (NCBI taxonomy): Eukaryota > Metazoa > Chordata > Actinopteri > Tetraodontiformes > Tetraodontidae > Takifugu > Takifugu rubripes. The sequence goes on from NW_021821642.1 coordinate 16,366, forward strand.
CTCCTCTTCTTCTCCTCCCTCACCTCCCTGAAGCCCAGCTCCTCTTCTTCTCCTCCCTCACCTACCTGAAGCCCAGCTCCTCTTCTTCTCCTCCCTCACCTACCTGAAGCCCAGCTCCTCTTCTTCTCCTCCCTCACCTGCCTGAAGCCCAGCTCCTCCCTCACCTACCTGAAGCCCAGCTCCTCTTCTTCTCCTCCCTCACCTACCTGAAGCCCAGCTCCTCTTCTTCTCCTCCCTCACCTGCCTGAAGCCCAGCTCCTCTTCTTCTCCTCCCTCACCTACCTGAAGCCCAGCTCCTCTTCTTCTCCTCCCTCACCTCCCTGAAGCCCAGCTCCTCTTCTTCTCCTCCCTCACCTACCTGAAGCCCAGCTCCTCTTCTTCTCCTCCCTCACCTACCTGAAGCCCAGCTCCTCTTCTTCTCCTCCCTCACCTGCCTGAAGCCCAGCTCCTCTTCTTCTCCTCCCTCACCTACCTGAAGCCCAGCTCCTCTTCTTCTCCTCCCTCACCTGCCTGAAGCCCAGCTCCTCTTCTTCTCCTCCCTCACCTACCTGAAGCCCAGCTCCTCTTCTTCTCCTCCCTCACCTGCCTGAAGCCCAGCTCCTCTTCTTCTCCTCCCTCACCTCCCTGAAGCCCAGCTTCCCCCTGCTCAATGGCACCACCCGTCTCACCTATCTGTTCCCCCCCTGTACACACGCTCCACCTGTCTCTCCCACCAGTCTCACCATCCTGTACACTGACTTCCCCTTTCTCCCCCACCTGTTCACCCTCACCTGTTCACCCCCACCTGTTCACCCTCACCTGTTCACCCTCACCTGTGCTCCCCCCACCTGTTCACCCTCACCTGTTCACCCCCACCTGTTCACCCTCACCTGTTCACCCTCACCTGTGCTCCCCCCACCTGTTCACCCTCACCTGTTCACCCCCACCTGTTCACCCTCACCTGTTCACCCTCACCTGTGCTCCCCCCACCTGTTCACCCTCACCTGTTCACCCCCACCTGTTCACCCCCACCTGTTCACCCTCACCTGTGCTCCCCCACCTGTGCTCCCCCCACCGAGGCCGTCGCCCTGAACCTCCCACCACACTGATACCGGCCTCCACCAGCCGGTTCACCTGCTCCACCTTCTCCACGACCCCGTTCATCACGGACCCATGTCCGATCGCCCCCCCACAGCCAGGGCCACCTCCTCCACGGTGTACAGAGACCCCACCTTAACGCCATGGCGTGGAGCAGGGGCAGGGAGAGTGGAGCAGGGGCAGGTGGAGTGGAGCACGGGCAGGGGGAGTGGAGCAGGGGCAGGTAGAGTGGAGCAGGGGCAGGTGAAGTGGAGCAGGGGCAGGGAGAGTGGAGCAGGGGCAGGTGGAGTGGAGCAGGGGCAGGTGGAGTGGAGCAGGGGCAGGTGGAGGGGAGCAGGGGCAGGTGGAGGGGAGCAGGGGCAGGTGGAGTGGAGCAGGGGCAGGTGAAGTGGAGCAGGGGCAGGGAGAGTGGAGCAGGGGCAGGTGGAGTGGAGCAGGGGCAGGTGGAGTGGAGCAGGGGCAGGTGGAGGGGAGCAGGGGAGGGTGGAGTGGAGCAGGGGCAGGTAGCGTGGGGCAGGGAGTGTGACGGGTGCAGTTAGGACCCAAATGCAGCACTCTGGAAAGCTGGACCGTAGTAATGCCTTTTATTAACACACGGGCAAACAGGAACTCAGGCAGACCAGGAAACACAGGAAATAGTCCGTTCCTCCGGCTCTGGGCCCACACAAAGTCTAGGAGTTGCAGGCTCGGGGAGTGGGATGAGCAGCAGCGAAGTCTAAACCAGGTGAGCAGACAGGAACCAGAGACGCTGAGGCAGAAGTCGTAGTCAGGGGCAGAAAGCAGGTAGGTTGTCCGGGGAACAGGCAAGGCAGGCAGAACGAAGACAGGCAGGGTCGGTAACGCTGGAAAGTCTCACATGAAAGCAGAAGAACAATCTGGCACTGAGTGAGTGTGAGGCTGGAGAATATACACTGGTAGGTGAGCTGATTGATGAGTGAGGGCAGGTGTGTGATCAGTGACTGAGAGCAGGTGTGTGATCAGTGACTGAGAGCGGGTGTGTGATCAGCGACTGAGAGCGGGTGTGTGATCAGCGACTGAGAGCGGGTGTGTGATCAGCGACTGAGAGCGGGTGTGTGATCAGTGACTGAGAGCGGGTGTGTGATCAGTGACTGAGAGCAGGTGTGTGATCAGAGGGTGCGGTGTGAGCAGGGCAGGGGAAAGGTACCGGGACAGGAGGGAACTGGGGAAAAGGGGCTGTGACAATTAAACTATACCAACAAGTTAATACCAAGAAAACCAGCTTAACCAGCTCAAAGGGTTGAAAGACTCTCAAAGGAGAACGCTCTCAGCTCGGGGGGGGGGGGGGAGAGAATAGCGGGTTTCCTTCCCTTCCCTTCATTTTCCTTTCCTTTCCTTTCCTTCCCTTCCCTTCATTTTCCTTTCCTTTCCTTTCCTTTCCTTTCCTTTCCTTTCCTTTCCTTTCCTTTCCTTTCCTTCAATAGTCTCTTCAGTTCCGGTTTGTGTTCCGTTCTTCCACGCGGGTGTCAGTCAGAACAGAGAGGTGGATGCGTTGATCTCACCTGTCCAGGGGAGAAGGGTGCTGACCCACACTCCCCGCAGAAGGGTACTGACCCACACTCCCCCCAGAAGGGTGCTGACCCAAACTCCCCCCGGAAGGGTGCTGACCCAAACTCCCCCCAGAAGGGTGCTGACCCACACTCCCCCCAGAAGGGTGCTGACCCAAACTCCCCCCAGAAGGGTGCTGACCCACACTCCCCCCGGAAGGGTGCTGACCCAAACTCCCCCCGGAAGGGTGCTGACCCACACTCCCCCCAGAAGGGTGCTGACCCAAACTCCCCCCAGAAGGGTGCTGACCCAAACTTGACAGTCCACCTGCTGCTCAGGAGGTTCGGTCGGTTGATGCTCCTGCTGGGCGTCAGTGGGTTTGAAGCGGCGCTCCTGACGCCTGGTCACGTGGTTCGGCATCAGCTGCCCTGTTTTCCTGACACCAATATTTACAATATTTACTACATTTTACTGGGAAACGTTGAGATGTTTTCATCCCGCGTACATGCGTGATTCTTGAACGTGAACGTAAGAGCCAGAGGGCGGGTCTCGACCAGGCCTGACGCTGCAAATCAGATATTTTATCTAAACTTTATCTTCTATCCGATATGTTGGGCCGATCAGTCATACACGATCTTGACCAGCAGGCGGCGCTGCTGCCTCAGACACGCCGGGCGGATCTTCCGAGGAATCCCGCTGGAAAAGTCGAATAATGTCATGAAGCGCGATGGAGACGTGATGCTCCTGTGTGCTCCTGCTGCTGCCACAGGTGGAATTTAATGTTCTCAGGTTCAGGTGTGTTCACCAACACGCGCCCGTGCGTCGTGCGTGTGACACGTGCTTCCCGAGGAGGTGTTTTATGTGTTTTGTGTGACGATCAGACGTCAGCAGCGGCTCCCCTCAGGAGGACAGGCTCTGCTGGGGTTACACCTCCTCCTCCTCCTCCTCCTCCTCCGCCGCCGCCGTCACAGCCCCGCACTTTCTGGACAACTTAGCAGCTGCAGGAGGAGGACCCTCTCCCCGCATCTCCCCGCAGGTCCACTGGTCACTCTTGCGTGTTTCGATGGGGAAGCTGGACGCGCTGTGGCAGCTGAGCCTGCTGAGGTGGCTGCGCGAGGAGCGACAGTCGCGGAAACTCATCCTCTTCATCGTCTTCGTGGCGCTGCTGCTGGACAACATGTTGCTGACTGTGGTCGGTGGGTGACACGGTCGGTGGGTCGGTGGGTGACACGGTCGGTGGGTGACACGGTCGGTGGGTCGGTGGGTGCCCGGTCGGTGGGTCGGTGGGTGTGAGGAGGTGTGAGGAGGTGTGCAGGAGGTGTGCAGGAGGTGTGAGGAGGTGTGAGGAGGTGTGCAAGAGGTGTGAGGAGGTGTGCAGGAGGTGTGCAGGAGGTGTGAGGAGGTGTGAGGAGGTGTGCAAGAGGTGTGAGGAGGTGTGCAGGAGGTGTGCAGGAGGTGTGAGGAGGTGTGAGGAGGTTTGAGGAGGTGTACAGGAGGTGTGAGGAGGTGTGAGGAGGTGTGCAGGAGGTGTGCAGGAGGTGTGAGGAGGAGTGCAGGAGGTGTCCTTATACGACCACACTGTGAAGACCGTGGGCTCCAACGCCACCAGCAGGCCTACGGAGCTGGTCCCAGCACGCCTCCCTGGGACGGAGCTTCCTGGGAACGCCACCTGCCCGGAATCCACCAGCATGCTGACCAACGAGAACGTTAAAGTGGGGATGATGTTTGCCTCCAAGGCCACCGTGCAGCTCATCACCAACCCCTTCATCGGGCCGCTCACGAACAGGTACTGCACCTCCTCACAGCTCCTCACAGCTCCTCCACCTCCTCACAGCTCCTCACAGTTCCTCACACCTCCTCACAGCTCCTCACACCTCCTGCACCTCCTGCGCCTCCTCACAGCTCCTCACAGCTCCTCCACCTCCTCACAGCTCCTCACACCTCCTCACACCTCCTGCACCTCCTCACACCTCCTCACACCTCCTGCACCTCCTCACATCTCCTGCACCTCCTCACACCTCCTGCACCTCCTCACACCTCCTGCACCTCCTCACATCTCCTGCACCTCCTGCACACCTCCTCACACCTCCTGCACACCTCCTCACACCTCACACCTCCTGCACACCTCCTCACACATCCTGCACCTCCTCACACCTCCTCACACCTCTTGCACACCTCCTGCACACCTCCTGCACATCTCCTCACACCTCCTCACACCTCCTGTACACCTCCTCAAACCTCCTCACACCTCCTCACACCTCTTGCACATCTAATCACACCTCCTGCACACCTCTTGCAAACCTCCTCACACCTCCTCACACCTCCTCACACCTCTTGCACACCTCCTCACACCTCCTGCAAACCTCCTCACACTTCTTGCACACCTCCTCACACCTCCTGCACACCTCCTGCACACCTCCTGCACACCTCCTCACACCTCCTCACACCTCTTGCAAACCTCCATACACCTCCTCACACCTCCTCACACCTCCTCACACCTCTTGCAAACCTCCTTACACCTCCTCACACCTCCTCACATCTCCTCACACCTCCTGCACACCTCCTGCACACCTCCTCACACCTCCTGCACACCTCCTCACACCTCCTCACACCTCCTGTACACCTTCTCAAACCTCCTCACACCTCCACACCTCCTCACACCTCCTCACACCTCCTGTACACCTCCTGCATATCTCCTCACACCTCCTCACACCTCCTGCACACCTCCTCACACCTCCTGCAAACCTCCTCACACTTCTTGCACACCTCCTCACACCTCCTGCACACCTCCTGCACACCTCCTCACACATCCTCACACCTCTTGCAAACCTCCATACACCTCCTCACACCTCCTCACACCTCCTCACACCTCTTGCAAACCTCCTCACACCTCCTGTACACCTCCTCACACCTCTTGCACACCTCCTGCCCACCTCCTGCACACCTCCTGCACACCTCCTCACATCTCCTCACACCTCCTGCACACCTCCTGCACACCTCCTCACACCTCCTGCACACCTCCTGCACACCTCCTCACACCTCCTCACACTTCCTGCACACCTCCTCACATCTCCTCACACCTCCTCACACCTCCTGCACATCTCCTTACACCTCCTCACACCCCCTCACACCTCCTGCACACCTCCTCACACCTCTTGCACACCTCCTCACACCTCCTCACACCTCCTGCACATCTCCTTACACCTCCTCACACCTCCTGCCCACCTCCTGCACTCCTCCTCACACCTCCTCACACCTCCTGCACACCTCCTCACACCTCCTCATACCTCCTGTACACCTCCTCAAACCTCCTCACACCTCCTCACACCTCCTCACACCTCCTCACACCTCCTGTACACCTCCTGCACATCTCCTCACACCTCCTCACACCTCCTCACACCTCTTGCAAACCTCCTTACACCTCCTCACACCTCCTGCACTCCTCCTCACACCTCTTGCACACCTCCTCACACCTCCTGCCACCACCTCCTCACACCTCCTCACCCCTCCTGCACATCTCCATACACCTCCTCACACCTCCTGCACACCTCCTGCACATCTCCATATGCCTCCTCACACCTCCTCACACCTCCTGCACACCTCCTCAACCTCTCACACCTCCTGCCACCTCCCTGCACACCTCCTGCCACTCACCTCCTCACACTCCGCCACCTCCTGCACACCTCCTGCACACCTCCCACATCCCTCACACCTCCTGCACACCTCCTCACACCTCCTGCGACCCATCAACCTCCTGTACACCTCTCAAACCCTCCTCCACACCTCCTGCACACCTCCTCACACCTCCTGGCACACCTCCTCACACCTCCTCACACCTCCTGCACACCTCCTGCACACCTCCTCCACACCTCCTGCACACCTCCTGTACACCTCCTGCACATCTCCTCACACCTCCTTACACCTCCTCACATCTCCTCACACCTCCCCACACCTCCTCACACCTCCTCACACCTTCTCCTAAAGCTCCCCTTGCAGATGTCCTTCTGGAAGACATGTTGACAGGTCACCTGTTTCCCTGCTGTGATGCTCTGCAGCAGTGGGGGCTGCCTGTGTCCACAACACACTCCTGGAATATCAGATGCTAAACCCAACCACAGACGGACCTTCCAGCTCTTCTTGTATACGTACTTGTATCTTTGTGAGGACTTTTGTAGACGTAATGCATTACTCAGCTCCTAACTCCACCCATCCCACCTACGTCCTGACCCCTAACCCTGACCTAAACCCAGTTCTAACCTCGACCAGGTCTGAACCCTGGGGGCCAGCCAGAATGTCCTCACTTTGCTAGTAGAATCTGCTGATGTACAAGAACACACACACAGATGAAGACGTGAGGGGGGGACGTGTCCTCCTTCATGAACGTGTGTTCGTATAGAAGCCTGTTTGTTGGGGGATCAGGAGCTCTGCTGGCCTCAGCTTGGAGAGGGTTGATAGACCCTCTGGAGCTGCTGGACTGGGAGAACATAATGAGGAGTTGAGGAGAGACGTGATGAACGCTCCCAGCTGCCAGTCAGGCTGTGTCCACACAGCTGGAGCTGCCCACTGTAGGTGGTGCAGCATGCCAACGTTAGCTAAAGAAGCTAAAAATACCCGCTGCAGCTGTGGCGCTGGCCCAGAACAGTCTGGGTCTCTGACAGGGAGACCAAAGACCACATGGCACCTGCTGAACTTCACTGCACATTTCAGCCAAACCTTCCAGCTGTGGCAGCTGTTGATGGTCCCAGTGCTGCTCAGCCCGGTTGGTTCCTGTAGACGCTGAGCTCAGCGGTCAGCTGGGGCGCCGCCGGAGCATCTGAGGCGCCCCCCCCCCCCCGACCCCAGATGTAACTGGGAGCTCTGGGAGCTGTGGGAGGTGGTGCTGAAGCTTCATGGCTGGGTCTGGGTGGTCTTCAGCAGGCCTGGAGGGTCCAGCCAGCGAGGTTTGAGCTTTTTCCCTGAGATCACTTGCTGGTTTTTTTGCTGGGTGTGTGTGTGTGTGTGTGTGTGTGTGTGTGTGTGTGTGTGCTGCTTTGAGAGGGAACATACTGAAGGACTCGGTCATTCTTCCCTTTTTTTGAACAGTTTATTGTCACACTGGTGCTCAGAAGGTCCATGTTCCGGAGCACCAGAAGGCATGTTTGTGTCTGCCGTTACCGTGGAGACGGCTACAGAGACGCGGCCTCCCTCACTTGAGTTGACAGACCTTCAGGCATCTGTCCTCCTCGTCCACTCTGACGCCCCCTAACTCAGCCTGCTTTGGAGCATGTTTCCTATTTCCTGTCGGTGGAGGTTTGGTACCTGCGGCTCTGCTGCTGTGGGTCAACCTTCTGGAATCAGAGCCCCTCAGCAGCGAGGCAGGATTTCCTGTTTGAGATGGCGCTCACATATGCTCTAATTGAATCCCATTACTGCTTCTTAGTCACCTTTCTCCTGACAGAGGACAACACAAGGCCAGTCAAGCATGTGAGGAGAACATGACAGAACATGACATGCTCATCCTGTCTTTTTATGGGAACAATAAAAGCACTGTTGCATCTGGGAGCAGTCCTGGGATTCTGTCCGTATGAAATGATGGTGTCAATGGAGTGAATGACCTGAGATGTTGATGGCAGACATGGGAGTAGTGGTGGAGGGGCATGTATGGTGCAGCATGGGGGGGGTGAGCGTAGATGTGAGTGTGAGTGGGAGGCAGAGTGTTGGTGTGCATGTGCTTTAACCAATAGTCAGGAGGTGGATGTAGTGCAGGAACGGACAGTCAGGTCAGTGTTCACAGATAGAAGCCGGGACCCCTCATGGTTTGGGTGGAGGCCGTCCCGTTTAAAAAGATGGGGTCTATTTAAAAAGGCAGCAAAACTGTCAACGAAGGGGCTACTGTTGCCCAAGCAGCACCCCTTCAGCCACAGGGGCGGCTGGTGATGACGTCACCGTAGCGAGGTGGGCGAAGGCCCGAGATAATTAGCCGCTTCCCCGTGTCCAGCAGACGGTCCACCAGGGAGATGAAGTCCTGCTTCAGAACCTCCGACTGCTGAAATTTGAGGTCGTTGATGCCGGCCTCCAGGACCAGCGTGGAGGCCGAGGGGTGCTGTGCACTCAGCTGCAGGGCCGACGATGTAACCTCCGCAACACGGGGGGCACCGGGGTGACAGAAGGTCCGGCCGTCGTGCACCGCCACGTGCCTGACCATTGAGGTCCCGACCACCAGCACGCGGGGGTGCGCTGCACCTGAGTGGCCGCCTCTGACCGTCTGGAGGTGCGGCGGTGGCGGCGAGGAGCCTGGGGATGGTGGCGCCGGGTCGTGGTTGCTCCTGACCAGGATGGTAGCGGAGGGCCAGGTCGAGCGAGCTGACCCCGGTTCCTCGTCTGGTGAGAGCCAGCTGGACGGACAGGACCAGGAGGCGAGCTGGAACAAGCGCCCACGGGAGGGAAGTCCTGCAGGCTTAGGATATCGTACCTGTTATCCAGTGGCAGATACGGGGGCAGAGGAGGGGGAGATGGACGAGCCCCAGCGCCCCTGGCCACCACCGACCAGGGTTCCCTTGGTTTGAGCGGGGTTGAGCTCACTAGGGCTCCTGCTCCGTCCCCGGCGATGAAACCCTGCGACTCCGTGGGCCGGAGGAAGGAGGTGGAGGGAGCCCCTGTGCTGGTTAAGTTGTCAAGTGCGGAGGCATAGTAACCTAAACCATTGTCAGCATTAAGATCTGCCTGTGGCTCCAAATGGCTAATGCTAATAATTGGCTAATCTGGGGAGAGTGCCACAGCTGTGGAAGACGTCCTGCATCGTCCCAGTGCCGAAGACACCGCACCCCAAGGAGCTCAACAGCTACAGGCCGGTAGCTCTGACGTCTCATCTGATGAAGACGCTGGAGAGACTCGTCCTCGATCACCTGTGCCCACTGGTGAGCTCCTTCATGGACCTGCTGCAGTTCGCCTACCAGCCGAGCATCGGGGTGGACGACGCCGTCATCTACCTCCTCCACACCTCCCCCACTCACCTGGAGAAGGCTGGAAGCACTGTGAGGATCATGTTTTTTGATTTCTCCAGTGCGTTCAACACCATCCAGCCCAGGCTGCTGGGGGACAAGCTGCAGGTAGCTGGGGTGGATCACCACCTCACAACATGGATCCTGTCAGAAGGGTTCGAGCGCTACTTCCCAACCACAAAAGATCCATGAACTGCCAAGGAATGGATCCGCGACCCATTCGTCACCAAACCGGGTGAATCCAACGTGTCGATGTGTGAAGAAGATCATCTGCTGGAGATGACGGGGGCCTTAAACGTCTGTTGGAGACATCAACTCTGCCGTTGTTCTGGATTAAAGTCATGGCAGAAACCCCGAGATCGCCACAACAGCACTGAAAACCCTGGTGCCATTGCCCACATGGTATCTGTGGGAAGCAGGGTTTTCTGCAGTGACGGCACCCAAAACCAAGTTACGGAGCAGACTGGACCCAAGTAGCACACTTCGGGTTTCATTGTCCCCCATGAGCCCAAGATGGGACCGTCTCAGGGCTCCCACTGATTCAGTGCTGCTGTGAACAGCGAGCATTTTCATGCACTTTGCTTTTGTGTTGTGTCTTATTTTGAAGGCATGTTTAAACGTTACCATAGCGACCAGAGTGTGTTGCATTGTGTTGGGGCAGAAAGGATGTTGCTCTGTTGTTGGTGCCATGTCACGAGGACGCTGCTAATAACGTTGCACATGATTCCACAGTCCTCCGAGAGTATGGGGTGTCCTCCACTGAAACATACAGTGAGTTGAAGTATCTGGAGCACTCACAGGCCCCAGGTTGGAACGCCACGCCATCAAAGCAACTAACTAAGGGATGATTAACTAAGCAACTAACCTTTTACCATTCAGCCAAGACTATAAAACCACACTCATCAATTTGATCCAACCGTTTCTTATTTCGGTTTCGACTGTCCAGTACACTTGTGGATTTAATGAGTTGTTTCTTTCTGTAGGTACTCACAAAAGGGTTTTATCATGTTCATAGCAAGCTCTCTGCTACACATGCTCATCACCCTAACAGAAAAGAGTGCTCACTCCCTCACCTTAACCCTAACCCTAACCCTAACCACTAACCCTAACCCTAACCACTAACCCTAACCCTAACCCTAACTCTAACCCTAACCCTAACCCCTAACCCTAACCACTAACCCTAACCCTAACCCTAACCCTAACCACTAACCCTAACCCTAACCCTAACCCTAACCCAACCCTAACCCTACGGAATCTTTTAACTCTTATTGGCTTTTAAACCTTTGAAATTGAAATAAAGATACTTTTAATCCAATGGTGGGGGGCTCTGCCAGCCCAGGATCGATTAAATGACTCCCCTGGAAACATTTTTAAACCCCAAGTGGCGCCACTAACTGTTTTGGAAGTTTTATTCCAGCGGACTATAAACAGAATAACGACGGCAACTAGGACTGAACCAAGATCCTAGGAACTCAAAGTAAACCAAGGACACCCACCCACGTCGAAAACGAAAAGATCGACCCTGGGAAGAAAGCTATAACAATCAGCTACAACAGGTAAGAGCCCTCCACCACATGTTTCATTCACACAGGGCAGCATCTACACACAGGGATGGACCTGAGAATGGCTCCACCTTCACATACAGGTACACACACAATACATCCCTCTCCATGACACCACAGGACAGAACACAACGCCCAACACAGTCCATCCCACTCAGTCACCCACCAGACCCAGACACTAGACACACTAGCAAACAATATTTCAAACTGATACAAGCAATACATCACAAAGAAATCATGGACATTGCACTTACTACTGACACACTCCCGTTAGGTATGAAAAGACAAGTACATAGACTCACAGACTTCATTAAACCTTCCACTCCATCAAGGAAAACACTAATCAGTGGATGAAAAACACATTTTCTGTACTCCACCAACATTACGCAAACACAATCAGGTCCATATCTATATCACCTTTCAACACAATAGCAGCCCAAATAGCCACCGGTTGGGCCCATAAGCGCTATGGCCCAAGACTCACGGCCACTTCATTACAAACATTCCATACACTTTGCCAGGACAGCCAAGAAGCAACCGCCATCACCATTTCTCCACAACCCCAAGCTACAACCAACAACCCACCAACCCATGCCTTAGCCACCATCCCGGAAGTGGTTGAAGAAAACCTTTCACCACGACCAACTCCTTCACATCACCCTCCACACACTGTTGAAATAGCAACGTCATCCACCCACACAGTCAGTAAAGGCCCCAGCAAAACACCGGCCTTCTTTCCACTATTCACCCCGCAACCTACATCACGTCCTAAGATCCCTCCCGGCACACCTCCCGGCATCACCTTCAGAACTTTCCCATAACGATTCTCCAGACCCATCCACCCTAAACCCTACGGCCAAGCGGGTCACCTGGGGGCCTCCTCCACCTAAGGAAGACCCAGTTCCTGCCATTGTACCCGTCCCCCCTACAAGTTCCTTCACTACTGAACTACCTGGTAAAATTATTTCCACCACACCCAAGTTACCCACAATTGCGACAGATACCCACCACCCCATCACCCAGCCGACCACACAGGATCACAATTTAATCACACATAGTTTTCACTCCAATGTCTCTGTCTCTCTCCCAGACAAGATCCTCCCCTCTTCCCCACAGCTACCTTCCACTGGTGCCCAGGTGGATCTGATTGAGCTAGGTATCCCACCACAATGCAGGCCAAAGCAGGCCAAAATGATGACCAGGGTGCCAAAAGTCGATGCTGACTGCCAGATCACCCTATCTGAGCCTCCTACCTCCCCACAAACATCGGGGGAGTCTGCATTGTTGGCTCATCAACCCCAGAGCACCAGCACATTCACTGACTCAAACCTAACTCACCCCTCTTCCCCTCCGTCCCCCTCATCCCCTCCAGTTACTTCTCCAGAGCCAAGTGACAGTTGGCCATCTGTATTTCTTAGCCCGTCTCAACCCTCAACACTTCCCACCTATAGGCCAAATTACCATCTAGCCAGACCCAACCGCAAAATCCAGGACTGGGTCTTCAAAAGCAATCAAGGTTTCCTCATCCTGGGTGACTCCAACATTCACCACATCCCCGAATACACCAATCCAGACATACAAATAGACAGTTACCCCGGAGCAAATGCCTACCATTTCCTCAAAGTCTGTGAAAAATCCCCCCCCAACCCGAATACCGAGTTCGTAATCTTTGCCATAGGCATTAACAACAGAGACCAGGACCCAAGCAAAACCACAATCAAGCAACTAAGGAGATTATTCCGTGCTGCCAAGCGGACCTTTCCCAATGCAGAAGCCTTCTTTCCCATCCTCAACTACTCATCCCAGTTAACACAGACACAACAGGACAATTTGGAACTTATCAACGAAACCATGACAACACATTACGAAACACTGCCGGAAATCCCAAACCACCTCTTCATTACAGAAAAAGACAACATCACTTGGACCCCCTATACAGCAAAACTCATATTTGCTAACTGGTGCGGACAACTTCTTCCTGAAACCCCCGTAATTTAAATTTGCACTGAGCACAGATTCTAATCTCAATCCCAACCCTAACCCAATCTCTATCTCCAACCCTAACCCCAAACCTAATCCTAACCCCAACCCTAACCTAACCCCAAACCCAGCTCCCTTCCTAACCCCAAGCCTAACCCTAACCCCTCCCACCCCAACCCTAAACCCAACCCTAACCCTAACCCCAACCCTAACCCTAATGCTAACCCTAAACCTAACCCTAAACCTAACCCTAACTCTAGCCCTAACCCTAACTCCAACCCTAACCCTAATGCTAACCCTAACCCTAATTCCAAACCTAACCCTAACCATAACCCTAATGCAAACCCTAACCCTAACCCCAACCCCAACCCTAACCCTAACCCTAACCCTAACCCTAACCCTAACCCTAACCCTAACCCCTACACCCCCCTAACCCCAACCCTTACCTTCCCCCCAACCCTAACCCCAACCCTAACCCTTGCCCCAACCCCAAGGTCAATCCTAACCACATACCTACTCGCCATTCCACCAAAGTCTTCTCTGACTGGATGATCCAACTCTCTCCCCTATCCTGTCCGGAACTTCTCGAGCCCTGGCTAATAGCTCCCCCCCGGGGGGGGCCTCACCCTCCCCTGCTATCCCGATCAGTAGGCCAGTGCAAAAAAAAGTTTCATCCCGAACCCTAACCATGCCCGTGCCACTGACCGGTAGTTCACAGTCCAAATTTGGACTTTAAAACTCACTGGGGACTTGCGGTGAGACCTAAAAGACAGACCGCCCGAGGAAACTGTTTGGGTGGAGGGGCCCCTCATCTGGTCTTGAACCGGCGTCGCCAGCAGCCGAGGGTTATCCGGATGAGCTAATCATCTTGGCTTGACTTAATAACATGAAAGAGGATATATGAACATGTGACTTAATAACATATGAAAGAGGATATATGAACCTATGACTTAATAACATATGAAAAAGGATATATGAACATATGACTTAATAACATGAAAGAGGATATATGAACATGTGACTTAATAACATATGAAAGAGGATATATGAACATGTGACTTAATAACATATGAAAGAGGATATATGAGCATGTGGTTTTCCCACTATAACACACACATACACACATCAGTATCAGTGTTCCAAATCCTGTTTTCTTTTTCTGCCAGCTCTTCCTCGAGCGATTACCCCGCATCTTGCGCATGTCCCGCCCTGCTGAGGCAGAGCCGTACTGGGATGGAGCGTTACCACGGCGATCCAGCTCAGTGGGCTCCATTGCCTCGGCTGAGGAGTACGACAGTGTGAAGTCCCGCAGTGAGCTGATGTTTGAGAAACAGTCTGGGAGACACGGACTGGTGACCCGAGTCACACACGCTGCCAGGACGTTTCCAGAAACATTTAAACACATGAGATATAGAAGCATCAGTAGCTTCATTTGAGTTCTGAGCTTTGGTGTCTGTGTGGAGCTGTGAAACCACAAGAAGAGGGAGGAGCCATCAGCTGTACGCAGAGATCAAGCCGGCTGTGGATGGAGCCACTACATCATTAAACACATGCGCAACAAGAACGACTACAATGAGCTCAGATGGTTCAAACAGAGTCCTCAACCCAAAGTCTGATTTAAAAAGATCAAAAGTGGCGTAAATGTCTGGTCCTGACAGGAGAAGGATAACTGGAGCGGCATCGCTCGTACAGTAGACCCACTCTGCCTCTTCCTGGTGACCCCGGTGATGACCTTTGGCACCGTAATCATCTTTCTGAGGGGAATCTGTAACCAACCTCCTCATCTGCCCTTCAAGGCGAAGCTGCTTCTGCTTCGTCGACCATCGACTGATCTCCTGAAAGTCCACCAGCGCTTTTTAAAAACTGAATTCTTCATCTATGGAGGGAGTAGACGGCAGATGTTTCCACAGATGCTCTTCACCAGTGGTCAGTGAGTGATGCAGCAGATGAGCGGGAGTTGACTGGCTTCAACCAGCTACCGTCTCAATGTCTCCAGCCCATAGTGTGGATTCTCTACGAGATCAGACAGCAGCTTCACTCCTGGATCCTGCAGCTGGTTCCCACTCAGGTCCAGTTCTCTGAGATGGGAGGGATTGGACCTCAGCGCCGAGGCCAGAGAGTCACAGCTGATCTCTGATAAGCTGCAGCCACTTAATCTAAATACAGAAGGGAAACTTTTATAAGGTTATAAGTGAAACCAGTATTCATCTGAAAGGTTAATCAAAGGCATGATCTGTAAATATTTAATTTAGTTACAGGTTAAAAAATGATAGTAATATGTAATTACCACAATTCCAACCTCTCAGGTTTGCACTGTTCCAGAGGAGAATATATATTGTTCTGGCCCTCACTCTTCCCAGGTTCTCCCCACCTCTTTCCCTCCCATCTCATCATGGAGATCCATCTCACCTGTGGCTCATCTTTAAAGACACAACCTGTCTTAGATGACTTCCTGTCTCCCTCACCATCTCCCTCCTCGTTGGCTGGTGTCTACCAGGCACCCTCACCTAGTTTTGTCTAATTTTGGTTACCATCTGTCGGCTTTTTCATTGTCCTTAAATCAGTTTATCATGAATAAGTGGTCCCCGTGTGGCCCTCCCTCCTGAAGGAACTGGGCACAACACACACACTCAGACAGTGTGAGGACCCTCGGATGGAATAATGGACATTTTTGAGAATGGTGTTTACCCCAGAGTTTCCAGTCGGCAGTTTGGAAAGTGGAGAAAACCACAGAGCATCTTCACTCCTGAATCCTGCAGAAAGTTGTAACCCAGGTCCAGTTCTCTGAGATGGGAGGGATTGGACCTCAGCGCTGAGGCCAGAGAGCCACAGCTGATCTCTGATAAGCTGCAGTCCCATAATCTAAATAAAGAAGGGAAACTTTTATAAGGTTATAAGTGAAACCAGTATTCATCTGAAAGGTTAATCAAAGGCATGATCTGTAAATATTTAATTTAGTTACAGGTTAAAAAATGATAGTAATATGTAATTACCACAATTCCAACCTCTCAGGTTTGCACTGTTCCAGAGGAGAATATATATTGTTCTGGCCCTCACTCTTCCCAGGTTCTCCCACCTCTTTCCCTCCCATCTCATCATGGAGATCCATCTCACCTGTGGCTCATCTTTAAAGGCACAACCTGTCTTAGATGACTTCCTGTCTCCCTCACCATCTCCCTCCTCGTTGGCTGGTGTCTACCAGGCACCCTCACCTAGTTTTGTCTAATTTTGGTTACCATCTGTCGGCTTTTTCATTGTCCTTAAATCAGTTTATCATGAATAAGTGGTCCCCGTGTGGCCCTCCCTCCTGAAGGAACTGGGCACAACACACACACTCAGAAAGTGTGAGGACCCTCGGATGGAATAATGGACATTTTTGAGAATGGTGTTTACCCCAGAGTTTCCAGTCGGCAGTTTGGAAAGTGGAGAAAACCACAGAGCAGCTTCACTCCTGAATCCTTCAGCCGGTTCTCACTCAGGTCCAGTTCTCTGAGATGGGAGGGATTGGACCTCAGCGCCGAGGCCAGAGAGCCACAGCTGATCTCTGATAAATTGCAGCATTCTAATCTGAAAAATGCAGGATGAGGTTATACGGAGCAGGTCTGCATGTTATCTGCGTCAGTACTAAACCTACGTTAGTTCTTAGTTGGGTCAGACCTGAATTCACGATATTCCAAGGAATTTTTTTAATGTGGTGCATCACAGCAGTGTTGAGAACAGCCTCACTTCACCATCTTAGCAGCTGGTATATAGGTAGAAAAATGAAGACTGACCTGAGCCTCTCCAGTTTACAGTTTGGACTCTCCAGTCCAGAACAGAGCCGCTTCACTCCTGAATCCTGCAGCTGGTTCCAACTCAGGTCCAGAACCCTCAGATGGGAGAGGTTGGACTTCAGAGCTGAGGCCACAGAATCACAGCTGGTCTCTGATAAACTGCAGCGACTTAGACTAAAATAACAATTATTTTGAGAGAAGACAAATAAAAATCAACATGTACCAGAGCAAAACACAGCTTCCAAGCAACAAACCTCTGGTCCTGCACCGGCTTATCTGCCGTATGTTCCTATTTTGGGTTCTTTCAGGGCGGTTGGACAAGATCTACAGCGTATGTAAAGTGTGTGTGGGTCAAAATACCTTCCAAGTTTGTGAGACCACATTTCCCAATAGCACTCAACTCTTGTCAGGAGCTGGGACAAAGCGACCCACTCCTGACAGCTTGTGGGCGATGCTGCAGCGACCCTGCAATCCCTACACTCTCTGGTGAAACCAAATCAAAGGTTTTAGACACTGCTGGATGCTGGAAGGGTGGCTATAGTCTGGACGCATCGTTCCCCTGACTGCACATTTCTCCAACAATGATTGGCAGCTGGTGTCACTTGTTCTCCAGATGAGAGAAGGAAAGAGAGCCCCCCCACAGTGTGTTTGATTGCCCCACTGCAAGCTCAATGCTGCCAGAAAACATTGCAGGAGCATCAATTCCCCTCAGGGCATCAACAAGGAGCTCAGGAAAAGGTGCAGCTGCCACCTACTAGAGACAAGCACACTGAGCTGAGATTCAAAGCCCTCTCCTCCCAAGAGAAGAGCTTGTTTGTTGGAGGCTCTTCTGGGCGATACCTGGTGCCACAGCTCCAGCTCAGCCCGTCTCTGGAGCTGAGGTGGAGCTTAGCAAGTTTCATGGTTCTCCAGCACTTCCTCTCGCTGAGGACCTTCTCAGCTGGTGGTTTCTGCTCCACCTTCCAAGTTGAGCAGGTGATACTTCTGCATTCCTGCCACCAGTGTCTCTGCAGAAAGAGTCTTCTCTACTGTTTTATATTAGATTGTATAAAATTAGGATTTTTGGTTGATGTCTTAGATGTTGTTGACTAAGAGCAGGTTTTTCTTTAATAACATAGAGAGATTCGATGAGAAGAGCAAATGTATTATTTTATGAGCTACTTCCACTACTATTATATACACATACTTCCATATTGTCTTAGATTGCAAGCTGCATTTATTGCATCGTTCATAGAAAGTCATATTTGTGAGGAGAAAAACTCCAATAATGTCATTTTCTTTAATGATCATTACAACAGAAGGAGGCGATGAACAAACAGATTTATCTAAAAATGTGTGAAAACTTATGGATGGAAACCTTTTTAAAATGGTTGCATTGTGTAGAATCGGTGTAGAATCAACTTGTTGACTTCTGATTTGGACTCCAATGGAAGTGAGGTGCAACAATTGTGGATGCTGAAAGCTTCAGATCTTCATGAAGGTTTCTGTGGTTGGACTGACCTGCTGCCCCTTTAAGAGGGAGGCAGGTTTGGGCTTCTGGCTGGAATGAAGCCACCTAAGATGAGAATGACTGCAGGCTTTCGGTACCAAGGTTTAACAGGGTGCTCACTTCACACTTGGGCTTTTCTCTTTTTTGGGATGGCTTTTCTCAGGAGAGAAGGGGCACGGCACACTGCAGCAGCTTTCTTTTTGGGGTTTCTAGTTTTCCTTCTGATCTTTAAAAGACAGGAAGAACCATTTTTGATTGGTCTGAATGTTTGGGCGGTTTCGTGGCCAGCCTAAAATAAAACAAGACAAATCTACAACTGATACTTCCTTTCTAGTCATTGATGACCATCCTCACATGGGACAGATTTCCACAACCAATTTAATACTGCAAATCTGTCCTGTGTGGTCTTTTTTCCGAGAACTGTAACACTACGTTTATAACAAAGATCAAACATGGAAACAGTTATTGTCTAACTAGTTACACCTGGGAAAGTACTGGATCATCTCTGACTGACCTGAGCGTCTCCAGCTCACAGAGAGGATCCTGGAGAGCACCACAGAGCTGCTTCACCCCTGGATCCTTCAGCTGGTTCTCACTCAGGTCCAGAACCCTCAGATGGGAGGGATTGGACCTCAGCGCCGAGGCCAGAGAGCCACAGCTGATCTCTGATAACCTGCAGTTCACCAGCCTGGAAAAGGAATAAATGGGGCAAATAAAAACACATTTCTAAATATGAAAATGAAGAGAAAAGCAGAAAATGTAAAGAAATTTAGAAAAGACCAACAGAGGCCTCCTGACCTGAGCGTCTCCAGTCTGCAGTTTGGATGCATCATTGCAGAAGACAGTAACTTTACTGCATCATCTGTCAGGCTTTGGTTGTTGCTTAAGCTCAGCTCCCGTAGATGAGAAGGGTTTGACGTCATTGCTGAGGCCACAACTTCCCAATCACTCGTTGAAAGAAAACTACCAGACAGTCTGTTGTGTATGAAACAAAAATAGTGAGTCAAACTTTGGGATTTCTCATCAACTTATCTGAGAATCTACCTCAACACAAATGTAGCTCATTTCCTGGAAAAGCTCAATTCAACACCGTAGAGCAACAGTTTGAACGACCATCAGATCTGAAATGCAACTGAATTATTCTCAACATTTGTCTTATTTTAGAACAGCTCATAATTACTCAATATTTAAAATGATTGTAGCAAATGGTTTAAAGAAACGTGCATCTTTTTATCTGTCTATTGGCTCTTTGGATATTTTGCATTTCATCCAATTTGTACGATGGTGCGTCAAGTCTTAATTCAGCGATCCGATCGATGACATCAGAGTCTCTGGTTGCATCGATTGCCCTCAGCTTCTGTTCTATCTGCCTGTTTCCCTTCAAATCATTTTCACTGCACCTTTTGTTGCTAGTGATGAAGTTGCCACCTAACGGGTGTGGAAAGGCTCAAACAACTTTGTGGGTCACATAAAGGCTTCAAACGGAACCGCCACAAAGACCTAAAACACCCATTTAAACCAACGAGGCCGGCTGTTTTTACGTTGAACAAATGAAGCAAAATAGTCACGTGTCATTAGTTAAAATGTGTTTTTCTGTCGTTTGAATACGATGTAAACAAACAAACAAAAGTGATTTAATGACATGACAGTAATTTCATTATAGTCAGTTAACTTGTGGCTCCTATTATTCCTGCCTTATGTTGGTTTGTCTGGATTGACCTTTGAACTTATATCCAGCCAGTGTTGAACATTTCTGGATGAATTGTTGTTGTTTTTAATTTATGGACGCTGCAATGGAGATAAAGAATTGAAGGAATGACCACTGGAGGGGGTATTGCTACCTGACATGAGCCACTCGCTTGATTTAAACGCCGATGTCCGGCCCCAGAAATCTTTACTTACTCGGCCTTCCTGCAGTTCCTCACAGCTGGAATCAGGCGACGTCGTCCCTCATCTGAGGTGATGTAGAGCTGCAGGTCCAGCTCATCCAGAACCTCCTCTGACATCTGCAGCAGGTAGGCCAGAGCTGAACAGTGGATCACTGACAGTCTCCTCTCTGATATCTCCCCTGACTTCAGGAACTCTTGGATCTCCTGATGGACTGACTGATCCTTCATCTCCATCAGACAGTGGAAGATGTTGATGCTTCTGTCTGGGGAGAATTCATCACTGTTCTCCTCCTTCAGGTTGTTGAGGACCTTCTGGATGGTTTCTGGGTGGTTCTCCGTCTGATCCAACAGTCCACCCAAGATCCTCTGATTGGACTCCAGAGAGAGACCATGAAGGAAGCGAACAAACAAGTCCAGGTGGCCATTTTTACTTTTGAGAGATTTCCTTAGTGCTCTCCTGAGGAAGCCATCAAGAGATGTGACTGGTTCAGAATATTCTAGGAACTGATTCATAACCGCTGTGTCTTTCCTGGTGTAACGGTGGAACATGTAGACGGCAGCCAGAAACTCCTGAATGCTCAGATGAACAAAGCAGTAGACTGATTTCTGGAAGATCACACTCTCTCTCTTGAAGATCTCTGTACAAACTCCTGAGTACACCGACACCTCGGAGACGTCCAGTCCACATCGCTCCAGGTCTTCTGAGTAGAACATGATGTTTCCTTTCTCCAGATGTTCAAACGCCAGCCGACCCAACTTCAGAAGGAGTTCTTTATCAGCCTCGGTCAGTTCCTCTGGTCTCTGCTTTCCTCCATACTTCTGCTTCTTCCTCTTTATCTGAACCCTCAGGAAGTGTGAGTAGAGGTCAGTCAGGGTTTTGGGCAGCTCTCCTCTCTGGTCTCTGGTCATCATGTCCTCCAGAACTATAGCAGTGATCCAGCAGAAAACTGGGATCAGACACATGATGTGGAGGCTCCTGGAGGCCTTGATGTGTGAGATGATTCTCTTGGACAGATCTTCATCACTGAACCTCCTCCTGAAGTACTCCTCCTTCTGGGAGTCAGTGAAGCCTCGTACTTCTGTGATCCTGTCAACACACGAGGGAGGAATCTGATGGGCTGCTGCAGGTCTGGAGGTGATCCAGATGAGAGCTGAGGGAAGCAGGTTCCCCTGGATGAGGTTCACCAGGAGCACCTCAACGGACGATACTTGTGTGACATCAGAGATGAGCTGATGGTTGTTGAAACCCAGTGAAAATCTGCTTTCATCCAGGCCATCAAAGATGAACAGAAGTTTCCAGACAGTCAGATCTTCTGCTCTGATCTTCTGTAATGTTGGATGGAAAACATGAAGCAGTGAGAGAAGACTGTGCTGCTCATCTCTGATCAAGTTCAGCTCCCTGCATGAGAGCGGAAGCACCAGACTGATGTCTTGGTTCTCCAAACCTTCTGCCCAGTCCAGACTGAACTTCTGCACTGAGAAGGTTTTTCCAACGCCGGCGACACCGTTGGTCAGAACCACTCTGATGTGTCTCTGTTGCTCAGATAAGACTTTGAAGATGTCCTGGCACTTGATTGGAGTGTCCTGGATGTTCTTCTTGGAGGTTCTCTCAAGCTGTCTCACCTCATGTTGTGTGTCCACCTCCTCACTTTGTCCCTCAGTGATGTAGAGCTCAGTGTAGATCTTGTTCAGCAGGGTTCCACTTCCTGCTTCATGAGTTCCTTCAGTCACATGTTCACATCTTCTCTTCAGACTCATCTTATGACCTTCTATCACCTCCTGCAGATCACTTCCTGAACATAAGTAAACCAATGATTTCCATCTATAATAAATCATCAACACAACTACAAATTCATAACATCACAAATTAAATCTCATATTGAACAGTTTTACTTTGTTTGGGCTTCATTTCAGCATCTCCAGATCTGCTTCCAGATTGTGAACAAGAGGACTCTCCTGGTGGAGCTGCCTGGTCCCAGTTTGATAGGATGTGCTCCCCCCTCTCACTATGAAACACATCTCTATTAGTCCTTTGATTTATAGGATGAAAGAACCTGATCAAGACTCAATATTGTTCCAGCATTTATGTCTGAATTCATCTTTCAGTTTAAACATGATTCTTGTTTCTAATCAACAATATTCACATTAAGTCTGTAACTATATGACTGTCTGAGGTTTAAGTGTTAAACATCTCCAATAATAAACTCACAACCTGCTGCTGTTAATGTGACTAACAGCTGCCACACAAACACATCATCACGCTTTAGTTTTCTTACATTTCCTCTGAACCTCTGAAGTATATTAGTTTATGTTTGGACTGGTCACTCTTCAGGGACACACAGCTGGGCACTGTGGACTCTGCTCTGTCCTCGTCCATCCTGAGGAAACATCAGAAATAGTGATGAGACTGTGATGAAGGTAAATAATCTGGAGAGGTTGTAGTTAAATAATCCCAATTCACTGCATTTTTATCAAACAGGAACATTTCTAATCCATTCTGGATAACAACTGAATCAATAAATCTATGATGTATCTGTATCATTTTCATGTTTTCAGAGTTTAAGCTGCTTTTTTAACTGTTCCCTGCAGTGAGAAAAGAACTGGCACCTTTTCCAGCCCCTCATCCTGCAGCACTGAATGTGCTCTAAAGTTCTTTCCAGAGCAAACGTCTCTGCACTTGCAGCAACATGTTGTAGTCATGGATCCGTGAGGAGAACCGGATACAGGAAACGCCCCCACTTTGATCCCAAAACCCAACTGGTGGCCAACGGTGGTCCGGCAACGACGGGGACGCTGGTCCATCGGGCCCACAACACTGGTTTTCCACAGGCCAACATGGTGAAAGGACTGTGCACCGTTTCATTTTAAGGACCTGATGAATTTCATTTTTCACGATAGTGGAGGCTAATACCTACAAAATGATGTTTTGTGTGGTTGTGAAATGTTCTAAGGCAGAGTTGTGGTTCAGAAAACCTTACTTTAAAGGTGAGCCTCGAGGTCCAATACCGAAGTTCCTCTCAGGTTCCTCTTTGGACCTGTCGCTCTTCATGGACACACAGCTGGACACTGTGGACTCTGCTCTCTCTTCCTCTTCCATCACACATTCGCTCATTTTTAAATGTGAGTCTAAACGGTGAAGCAGGAACAGTCTGCTGACACAGAAAAGAAGATTAAAGAACATGATTCTCAGCATGAAGACAAGCAGAGGTCTGTCCAATGACGTATTGTCGGCTCATTCACATCCAAATCTATTATATGATGTCACCCTGTACATCATACAGGCCACATATATATTGGGGAAAAGTTTTGGGACATCTTAAAAGTTTACACCATGTTAAATATAAAATAGTTGTGGAAAAAATGTTTCTCCTGGGTGTTTCAGAAGGTGCGGTGGCATTAGACGGACGCACACAAATACAAATGAAATCATTTTTTATCTGGTTATGGTTTACGAGAAAACCTAAATTCTTTCAAGATGTCAGTTCTCAACAATAAATTCAACAAATAAGATGAGAATGCATTCAAAACTAAACAGAAATACGTCATCACATCATCAAAGTGGGTCAAATGCAGCATCATCTTCTGTCATCTCAGACAGGATTCCAAGAAGAGGATCTTCATTTTCAACAACGCACCTTGACATCTCATCATGGCTCGTCTGTCA
Organism: Takifugu rubripes; assembly: GCF_901000725.2. Taxonomy (NCBI): domain Eukaryota; kingdom Metazoa; phylum Chordata; class Actinopteri; order Tetraodontiformes; family Tetraodontidae; genus Takifugu; species Takifugu rubripes. The sequence continues at coordinate 40,286 of NW_021821642.1, forward strand.
GATTACAAGCAGCTTTTTTTGATCAGGTGCATCATGTTTCTCACGAACACATGATGGTGCTGGAAAAAACATTTGTAGCCTGACCTAGAGGTCAAAACTCTGCATGGCGTGCACAGCTACTAGTTGCAGCTGCTGGTTGTGGCGGAGGAGATCCCAAACATATCTAGCAAGCTTGTTTTGGAGCAGAGCTTGTCCACCACCTCTGACCCCTCTCACCACAGAAGTCCCACCATATCCATGGCCAGGTGTGTTGGCAGCATTGGAGCCAGCCTCAGGAAAAAGGTGTGTCAATATCTCAGAAGTGATGATCAAGTTGACACAACCCAACAGAAGTCAAGCAACCCAACATGCTGAATAGAATAGATGACACACAGCAAAGGGCAAAAAACACCCAATTCTGCTCAGACTAATCTGATCTGACCACATGTACAGGACCACAAATATCAAAACACCATGGGTTTAGGTTTCCTTTCGTTTTCTGGACTGCTTCATTCAAAACAGAACACATTTCATAAATCCATAATAACAAATTCATATTCCACAAAGAACCAGTTGTTAAAACAATAAAATGGAATGCCTTGATCTCTCCCTCTTTACATACTCTCCTTTTTTAAATAAAGGATTGATTGTCCCCCTGGTGGAGGGACAAAGAGAGGAGGCTAAAACTGTCGCGTTTGTGTCCCTCTTTCCGTGGATTTTTCCACTAACTGCAAATAATATTGTGACTTATTGTGAGTATTAAAATGTGCTTCCTCAGCCTCTAAAATGTTGGCTCAGGGTTAGCGGAAAACGCAGTTAGAGGAAACACGCTACAAAGTTTGATCATCCGTCACAACATTCCCGTCGACCAGCCGCAATGTGCGTCCGAAACACGCGCACGCTCATTGCGCACACGCAGGTTATTAAGCCGCATCTCGCAGCGGAACATTGATTCGAGACGACAGCAGTGAAAGAACCAAATGCTACCTGAATATTAGAGGTTTTCCATCAGGGCTCGGTCACTCAAGATGGAGCCCGAAGTTGAGAACTTTCACTTTCGCTTCTTCTTCCTCTACACGTCACGTGTTCGTGGTTGGATCGCGTCATATCCGGCACAAGCGCCTCTTCAGAACAATTTGGTCCACGTTTGAACTGAAATACTGGGAAACAACTGGAGTTCGGCTGACAGATGTTCGTTTTTGGGTGCGGAATCAAATTGTGTCAACTTTTTGATCTATATGTGGCAGGGCGTGGCCTGCCCTCCGAACAGGTGCCCTATGGAGGTAGTGCCTTAATTGGTGGGTGGGGAGAACAGGTTTATATAAGGCACTGCCTCCAGCTGGCTTTAGTTGTTTCCCCCCTTCGACGCTACGGCGGGGTTGCGGCTGATCTGGGCGGTTCGACCAACAAACTGTTTCACAGCGCGAGCTGTCTGGCAGCGCCAGGAAGGTCGGTGCTTCCTCCCGCCATCCTTCCGCCTAGAGCGCTGTGCCGTGAGGGCGCGCGCGCTAGTTGCACTGGGCAGGTAAGGCGCAGCGATGCGCGTCACTGACTCCCCCACTCGGTTGATAAATGTTAATGGGGCTGTTCTTGCTGCAGTTTGCTGCCGCCTGGCGTCGGTGGGTCGCGTTGCCCCAGCGGGAACCCTTCACGGAGTGGTGGCGCCACCAAACACAGTCGGCACGGACTATCTCGCTTACTGGACCCACGGCTGCTTTGGCTCGGTCCTTTGGTTCGGGATTCTCTCCTGTTCTCTCTCCCTCTCCCCTCGCTCCCCTGGGCTCGGAGAAACGGCGCTGAGACGTGGTGGTGCCGCCGAGGCGACCACGGAGCTTTTGCCTAAATTTTAGACTCTTGACAGTGTGTAAATTGTATCAATTTATATTTACCTTTTTAGTGTTTGTTGCTTTTCGTTTCTTGGTTGACGTTGGGTTCTTTTAGACGACCTGGTCACCATTTATTTGCCTGTCTGTGTGAAGTCTGTGTGAAGTCTGTGTGAAGTCTGTGTGAAGTCTGTGTGAAGTCTGTGTGAAGTCTGTGTGAAGTCTGTGTGAAGTCTGTGTGAAGTCTGTGTGAAGTCTGTGTGAAGTGTGCGCTCGTCGCGTCTGATTGTTTATCATTGTAAATGTAATTGTTCTCTTTTCTTTGGACAGGTGCTGCGGGCCACGGCGGGGACCCAACCCCTGGTGGAGGGCGTTTTCATCACCCCCCTCGTGTGTAGTTTTGTTTGCAGTAGCACGGGTGTTGTTAGTTTGTTTATCTCCCCTGATTGAGTTTTACCTGCCGGTGGGGCCCCAGCCCTGTCCACCCCTTTTGTTTGACTTTGTACAGCCGAGTTATTTTTTTGTTGAGTTGGATTTAATAAAATTGTAGTGCATAACCCTCAATCCTGTCTCTGCCTCTGGAACAGAACCTTATCTGCGCGTGCCTGTTCTCCGGTTAATTCCTGGGGTGAAACTCCCCAGGTGGCGTTGTCGTTAACGTTCCACCTCTCCCCACCCCGCTACATATAGGATCCCCTCTGGTTCAAAGTGTCCCTATAGGATATTGACAGTTCTGACCTTTTGGGGGCTGCACACACCTCTTAATGGTGACGGCACCAACGGAGCTGATCCAGTTGTCATCAGCTGGCCAGTCTGACTCCAGCTCATTAGGGGAAATTTGCTGATCTGGAGGAGAAGCTTTCAAAACTTGACGGGCTGGGGGGGAAATGACTGTAATTTTGGAATCAGCGTGCCAATTTTATTTTTAATCAGAATAATTTAGAATAATTTCAACAGGATATTTTCAAATTGTTCCCCAGTGGAGCTGCCAACTGAATATGGTGACCTGCTGCTTCCTTTTTTGTCCCTTTTGAGTGAAATAAGAGTTCATGCAGTCCAGAGGGGAAGACGCCGCCCTGCTGGAGGACACTGGCTGGACACTGGACCTTGCATTTTTAACGGACATTACTGGGAAACGGAAGAGTTTGAACTGGGAGCTGCAAGGCAAAGGTGAGACTGTTGCTGAGAGGATCAGTGCTGTAAATGCATCTAAAGCCAAGATGAACATTTTCTCTGTGCATTTACAGACAAAAGGTGCTGCACTTCCCCTCTGTGCAGATGGTGCTGAGAGACAACGCTTCTGCATGTGAGGCTTTGGACTAAAGCGCAGAAAAGTGCTCTCAGCTCATAAAAAGACTTGGGCAAGAGTTTGAGAACAGGTTTTGGGACCTGGATCAGCTTGAGCCATGTGTGTCCTTCATTTCTAACCCTTTCATGAACGTGGACATATCATGCATTGCTCAGCAGTTCAGTGCAACCTTCAGCCTGGATGCTGCACAGATGCTAATTGAAATTGGAACATTGTGAAATGAGCTGCAGCTCAAAGCCTCTCAGGCTGCACCAAACTTTTGGTGCCTTGTTGACACAGAAAAGTACAGTGGTGTATGTACAGCAGCTATGGAGGTTGCAAGCCTTTTTGGTTCGACCTCTCTTTGTGAATCAGCCTTTTCTGACAGGAACTTCATCAAGAACCAACACAGAAGACGCCTCCCTGATGCACATCTGCCAGACTCACTCAGAGCTGCACTGTCAAGTTCCCCACCAGAGGACAACACACTGGTAACCGCAGCAACGCCAGGCTCCCCCCCAACGGACAAAGAAACGGACACCAGATTTGGTGTCTCCTTCAGAATTTGTTAAATGTGTTTGTAAAATGGAACAATTGTTTATGTTAAAATGTTCATGTGAAAAAATCTGCAGACTGAAGTGTGAAGTTCAAAACGTAATCAGATTTATTTTAAAATCTGAAAGTTTATTTTTGTATTTTACATGATTTATTATTTGTACAAACGTGGTGCAAAGTAATTCATGATTTGTTAAAACTGTCAGTGGCTGGTAAAAATGGGACATTGTGATTTCCTAGGACTGTTGGAGAAGTGATCATTTTAAAATGGTTTGAACATTTATTTCAATTTGAAAAACACTTGCACTAAGACAAAATCTAGAAATAAAGTGTTGCATATTGATATTCATCTGTTCCCGATCTTGTTAAATCATCGTTGATATTGATTGTGAGAAATCATTAACATGATCAGTGTCTTTGCAGAGATGAATATCATTAACTATTAATAACGACATTTAGTTAAAGGTAAATTGAGCAAATTGGCTATTTCAGAAGTGTGTATCAAACTGGTGGCCCTTCACATGATTCAGTACCCAGGAAGTAGCTCTCCGTCTCAGAAAGGTTGGTGACCCCTGTGCTACAGAGTCAAGTTTAGAGGAGAAATATGCTATTGGCTTCATTTTAGCTCCACTGTTGAGCTCAGACTGAGGTCATCAAATGTCCTGTGCCATCAACCATCTGAACCAAAGGTTTGCTGTAATCTGGCAAAGCTAAAGCTGTGCTCCACACCAAGGCTTGCTTCATGTCACAGAAGGCCGTTTCTGCATTTTCAGTCCAATTTAGTGGAGAAGTCATTTTTAAGTTATCATACATCAGTCTTTGCAACGGTGCTGTAATTTCAGCATAATTTGGCCCCCAGTTGCAACAATAATTAGTCCTAAAAAGGACATCATTTGCTTTGTAGTCTGGTTTCAGAGCTTGCAGAATAGCTGTTTTATGGCCCTCTATGATAGTGGGATGGACACCGTCTCTCCTAATCAGACCAGGTTTTCCCCAAAAAGTGCTCCAACTGTCTACAAAGGCCACCTGGTTTTCGGGGCACCACCGTGACAGCCAGCGACGGAGCGACGACATGCGGCTAAACATCTCCTCGCTGGCCAGATTGGGGAGGGGACCAGAGAATGCTCCGGAGTCCCACATCGTTTTTGCGTAGCTGCACACCGACTCCAAGTTACCGTATTTTCCGGACTATAAGCCGCTACTTTTTCCCTAAACTTTAAACACTGCGGCTTATTCTATGGTGCGGCTTATTTATGGATTTTTCTTCCACCGCTAGGGGCGCTCTAATCGGAACTAGAATCAAAACTAAGAAAAATCAACGCAAAGAAGAAAACGCTACTTTTTCTTTAGCAGATAGAACACGGACGACAAATTACCAACTGTTAATTGTTTTCAAATCCTCGCCCCTTCATCATGGAACCCACACGAAGAAGTTCGTATGATGCAGGTTTTAAGTTGAAGGCCATTGATCTAGCTAGCCAGGAAGGAAACCGCGCTGCTGCACGCAAGCTTAGCGTTAATGAATGTATGGTGAGACGTTGGAGGCGGCAGCGGGAGGAGCTAATGCAATGCCCAAAGTCGAAAAAAGCTTCCAGGGGACATAAAAGCAGGTGGGCTGAACTTGAAAATGTCCTGGAGGACTGGGTGAACACACAGCGAGCAGGTGGCCGAGGTGTTTCCACTCTACAGATCCGACTTAAAGCCAAAACAATCGCCCGCGAAATGAATATTGAAGATTTCAAAGCGGGGCCGTCATGGTGTTTCAGATTTATGAAATGTAAAAACCTGTCCATCAGGACACGGACCACTCTCTGTCAGGAACTCCCCCCTGACTATCAGGAAAATATTAAAAACTTCCACAAATTTGTTGAAACAAAGATCCAAGAACACTCCATCGGACCAGACGACATAATAAATATGGACGAAGCACCTTTGACGTTTGCTCTGCCTCTGACCAGGACTGTTAACAAGACAGGCGCATCATCCGTGTTGTTGAAAACAACAGGCCACGAGAGAACGCACTTCACCTGCGTTCGGGCATGCACGGCATCCGGACAACAACTTCCACCACTGGGGATTTTTAGTGGCATAGTGGTCAAAGTTAACACCAAAGGGGGGATGATGGAAGGCCTGATGAAGGAATGGTTAACAGAGTGCTACAGCAAGCGCGCAGGAGGAGTTTTTCACCGGAAAAAAGCACTGCTTGTTTTGGATAGCATGAGGGCCCACATCACAGATTCTGTGGAAGCAGCGATCACCAAAACAAACTCTATTCCAGCTGTGATTCCCGGAGGTGCAACAAAGTATTTGCAGCCACTTGACATCTGTGTGAATCGGGCATTTAAAGCTGCACTCCGGGTTGAGTGGGAGACTTGGATGACAAGTGGTGAGAAATCATTCCCAAAAACCGGCCGCATGCGAAAAGCGTCCTTTTCTGATGTCTGTCAGTGGATCCTAACAGCGTAGAGTGCTGTGAAAGAATCCACGATCACCAACGGGTTCCGAAAGGCTGGACTGCTACGCGAAGAGAGCGGCGCACCTTCAGAGCCAATTTCAGCGGAGGATGATACGGAGAGCGAGACTGATGGAGACAGATGTGACGAAGCGCTTCTGGGGTTGTTCAACTCCGACACTGAAGAAGACGACTTCATGGGTTTCAGCCAAGAGGATGAAAGTGACTTGTGATTTCAAACACAGGAGAAATGAAGAGAAATACTGGTTATTTTCTCTTGGTTCTGTTCCGTTTTAATCAACAAAGTTGCTGCCGTGTTAAAAGGCACTGTTAGGAAAGAATCTGTTCAGGTACTTACATGTACATTTACAGTTCAAAATCGTTCTGAACATGCAGTAAATATCTCATTTTTCAACATAAATATCTGCGGCTCATAACCCGGTGCGGCTTGTATATCTTTTTTTGATTTATTTATTTTTAAAATTGAGCGGATGCGACTTATATACAGGTGCGGCTTATAGTCCGGAAAATACGGTAATTTTGGTGACCTCCGACTGACGAAGCCGGGTGTCGTTGGCTCCGACGTGAATAATAACTTTACCAAATTTACGTTTACTTCTCACCAGGAGCTTCAGATTGGCTTCTACGTCGGCCGCTCTGGCCCCCGGAACGCTCTTGACTATGGTCGCTGGAGTCGGCGTGCGATGCCGGGGGGAGGGGGGGGGGGGGGGGGGGGGGGGGGGGGGGGGGGGGGGGGGTGTGTGACCCTGGGGAACATGTTTTTTTTGCTGTACTAGAATAAAGTGTAATTGCACCTCCACTACAGTAGGTGGCAGTGGCGCTCTCATTGTCAGAGTGTGCGCAGGCAGTATTAGCTCTATGGTGGAGAGGTTTTTGCAAAGAGCATTCGCGCAGAGCAGCACAGAGCAGCACAGAGCAGCACAGAGCAGCACAGAGCCTCAAAGAGCAGCACAGAGCCTCACAGAGCAGCACAGAGCAGCACAGAGCAGCACAGAGCCTCACAGAGCAGCACAGAGCAGCACACACACCAGCACAGAGCCTCACAGAGCAGCACAGAGCAGCACAGAGCCTCAAAGAGCAGCACAGAGCCTCACAGAGCAGCACAGAGCAGCACACACACCAGCACAGAGCCTCACAGAGCATCACAGAGCAGCAGAGCCTCACAGAGCAGCACAGAGCCTCACAGAGCAGCACAGAGCCTCACAGAGCAGCACAGAGCCTCACAGAGCAGCACAGAGCCTCACAGAGCAGCACAGCGCAGAGCAGCACAGAGCAGCACAGAGCAGCACAGAGCAGCACAGAGCAGCACAGAGCCTCACAGAGCAGCACAGAGCCTCACAGAGCAGCACAGAGCAGCACAGAGCAGCACATAGCAGCACAGAGCAGCGCAGAGCAGCACAGAGCAACACAGAGCCTCACAGAGCAGCACAGAGCAGCACATAGCCTCCCAGAGCAGCACAGAGCAGCACAGAGCCTCACAGAGTAGCACAGAACCTCACAGAGCAGCACAGATCAGCACAGAGCCTCACAGAGCAGCACAGAACCTCACAGAGCAGCACAGAGCAGCACAGAGCAGCACAGAGCCTCACAGAGCAGCACAGAGCCTCACAGAGCAGCACAGAGCAGCACAGAGCAGCACAGAGCCTCACAGAGCAGCACAGAGCCTCACAGAGCAGCACAGAGCAGCACAGAGCAGCACAGAGCCACAGAGCAGCACAGAGCCTCACAGAGCAGCACAGAGCCTCACAGAGCAGCACAGAGCAGCACAGAGCCTCACAGACCAGCACAGAGCCTCACAGAGCAGCACAGAGCAGCACAGAGCCTCACAGAGCAGCACAGAGCAGCACAGAGCCTCACAGAGCAGCACAGAGCAGCACAGAGCCTCACAGAGCAGCACAGAGCAGCACAGAGCCTCACAGAGCAGCACAGAGCAGCACAGAGCCTCACAGAGCAGCACAGAGCAGCACAGAGCCTCACAGAGCAGCACAGAGCCTCACAGAGCAGCACAGAGCCTCACAGAGCAGCACAGAGCAGCACAGAGCAGCACAGAGCCTCACAGAGCAGCACAGAGCCTCACAGAGCAGCACAGAGCAGCACAGAGCAGCACAGAGCCTCAAAGAGCAGTACAGAGCAGCACAGAGCAGCACAGAGCAGCACAGAGCCTCACAGAGCAGCACAGAGCCTCACAGAGCAGCACAGAGCAGCAGAGCCTCACAGAGCAGCACAGAGCAGCACAGAGCAGCACAGAGCAGCACAGAGCCTCACAGAGCAGCACAGAGCAGCACAGAGCAGCACAGAGCAGCACAGAGCCTCACAGAGCAGCACAGAGCAGCACAGAGCCTCACAGAGCAGCACAGAGCAGCACAGAGCAGCACAGAGAGATATGAAGTGCAGTGAACAAACCCTCAAGAGACCATGAAAAAATACTGAACAGTGATGAAAAGAAAGGCGGAGAGAGACGGAGATAATGAGACAAACGAAAGTCTCCCGAAAGCTCAGACGAGGAAATCTGACGAAGCCTTTATAGCGCTTGGCTTCACTGCGACTACGGTGGGAGACGAGGAAAGACCGGTGTGTTTACCGTGTCTACAAATGTTGGCATTTTTGATTTTTCTATCTATCTATTCAGTAATTGAACAGAACGGTTTGACCTAAATAAAAGAATTCAAATGAACTCATTTAGTCCTCATCTTTCAGGATCTTAGTGTCCCGGATGACTTCCTGTCACCATCGGATGAGGACCTGGGCAGCGACCACGTCCCTTCATCATCTACAGCAGCGCTGCTCATTACATCAATCGCCATCTACCGGTCGATCGCGGCGTGACATTAAAAATATCAGCCTATCATTCATCCCGTCACTTGATTGACATACAGGGCAGCCAGTCACATGACAACTGAACTTTGACCTTTAGGTCACCGCTCATGCGCAAACAACGGCGCTAAGCTATTCAGCCAATTACCTCTGATTTTAAGCCATCGCTAAAGCTTCTGGTCATCAAAATGACTGAGGGAGCGGGACCAAGTAAGAAGACAAAAACAGATCACTTTCATATGGGCCAGTGCAAACACCTACTTTCTACCTAGATGATGAAGTCCAAAAAGCGTTGCACCATGGCTGATGAACATCTGGAAGGGTGCTTGAGGCTGTCAGCAGCTACGCTCCCTGTGCCTCCCTGGCTGCTTCAGTTCAGTGCAAGTCATCAAAGTAAACTCAGGCCATTACAAGATGATGTTAATAGTGAATTATTACGTGTGTTTAGCAATATTGGCTCATTCGGTTATGCGAGGTACATCAACATAAATTGGACATACAAAGAATCCTCAATACATTTGGAAATAATGAGATGTTTTGCATTTTTGTGGTGGGTAGGTCACTTTGACTTGGTCATTTTGTAAGTAGCTCGCATGCTGAAAACATGTGAGCCCCCCTGGTCTACAGTGTGCACAGACATGCGTAGGTCCATGTGGAATTCCTTCCCCAAACTGAGATGTTGCTGCTCGTGCGATGGAGCTTACAGGAACACTGGCGATGTTCACAGGAATGCTGAAATTCCTCTTTTTCCTTTTTAGAGTTGGCTCCTTTGTACTGGACACACTGATGAATATCTTTGTCTGAAATCAGGATCATCCCAATATTTGGTTTGACTTTATACTCCTGGTCATGAGCATATTTAGACTTCAGATATGCTTGAAGCTTTTGCCTGTGTTCTACAGCCGATGCATATTTCGATCTGAGATTAGATTTGATGTTTTGTCTGTACAGTGGGACCTCTACTTACCAAATTAACTGGTTCCAGAAGTTGTTTCAATTTAATTGCCCTCATCCGTTCCAAGCCCCCAAAAATTCGGACATAATATTTTTTAGAAATCATAAAAATGCATCAAAACATGTAACAAATACATGTTACAATCAGATTTTTGGATGGTGGGAGCAGGAGGGTTGGGCAGGAATTTGAGGCTGTGGAGGCGTCTGTACTTTCTGAATCAGACAGAATAGAGAACTGTCAAAGTTGTAGGAAACAAGAATCCAAAACTTTAATGGAGTTGGAGCAGAATACGTATGTCACCTTGGATGGAGGAGAACGTGTTGGGGAAAACGGGTCATCACTCAGCCACATGGGGGGGTGACAGGAGTCTGTTGTGTGTTGTTTTTTTAACAAGGATTTTAGTTTTAAAAGATAAAAACATGTCCTCGTGTTTTGGGTATTTCTCAAATAGGCTTCAACGTAATAGAGTAGCCCAAGGCCAGAGGACGGCGTGTGGATTGTTGCGGTTGACCTTTTGTACATGAGCAATAGCGGTGGGGGACGGGGGGTTAGGGTTAGAGGGGTTAGGGGGGTCTGAGAAGACAATCACAGAACAGAATTAGCACTCATCCAAGTAAATATGTAAAAGTCTGTCGGCTCCATAGGTGTGGCAGCTGGATGACTCTGAAAAGACGTAAAAGAGACTAAATTCAAATTTGACAGCGTGACTCATCCATATTGGGGGAAAAAAATAGTGGTTTCAGCACAGGGACCACCGTGGGGGGGGGGGGGGGGGGGGGTGGACTGTTGGCAAGATCAGGGAGGGGAGCACTCTGAGAAGACATAAAACCCTTCATGTTTTATACAAAGTGTGACCTTTGTCAGTTTCTGAGTTAGTGGCGCACTTGATCTCAGTGGCGGTGGTTCCAGGTGTGGAGCCAAGTCCAAAGCTGAGACCCTGAAGTCCCTCTGGCATTGGCACAAACCCGTCTCCGACAAAAAGAATAAACAATAAGAATAAACAGTCACATGGTTGCTTTATAGGCATTGTTAAATACCTAAGTTTCAGTGCTGCAGGTGGAGCTTATATACTTTATATATAAGGACTTTATATTGTTACAGGCAGCTGTTCTTGTACCATGTGATTACACTGTCCAATGTTCCAGGTTTTTCACTGAGGAATTTATAATTGCACAAATGAATAATGGGATCGCTCATGTGACTTTAATTTTAGCCAGCAGTGAAGATGTAAAAAAATGGTTATAGACACAGTTCTGAAATAAATGTTGACCTGCTGTTCTTTTCTGCTTGGTGATCTGTTAACCAACTGGGTTACTCTGTAGTAGCAAGACTGCACGATACTGAGTGGATAATACGTAAAGAAAATATGGCAACAAAGTGACATTCAGTATTATTGAATGGATTTGAAGTCCTGTGATTGCAACTCTAAGTTGAATTTAAACAATTTATTTAGTTATAGATGTACAGTATAACAATAACGGTGCAAATGTGTTGAGTTTAGGAACAATTTGCTGAAATATAAGTAGATATAATTTATTTTATTGAGTGGATCTCAATTATTTCTGTCCAGATATTTAATACTTTTCTTTCAATTTTGCTGAGATAACTGATGAATATAAATCAGTTTCAGCTAAATAATCAGTAAATGTTAATCATCTTTCCCCAAATATTTAGTAAATCTTAATTACTTTTATTCAGATAATTAGTAAACATAAATCAATTTTCCTTTTGAAAGTGATTTGTATTTGCTTAATATTTCCTGGGTATATAACTCATCTTTTTGGCTACTATTAATAAATCCAACACATTTTAACTATTGCATTAATTAACCTGCACTTTTTTTAGTTTAAATGTAGATAATTTATTCAATACTTTTTACTAAAAGTTGCAGTTATTAAAATCTACTCAATTATATTACGTGTCACTTTGTTGCCATAATTTTTTTAAGTAATCATTGATCACAATTTTTAGAGTGTGAAAAAGAAAATAGTAAATCAGAGGAGGTGTGGCCCCTGGTATAATTCACACATCAGGACCCTCAAGCAGAAAGTGCCAAGTCTGGAAAGGAAGTGTGTTAGATCCATTATATTAAAGTTATCTCTTATTTGCTTTTACCTTGTTATATTCATTATTCTTGTTATATTGTTTCTCATTACTTAATGTTTCTTATTATTTGCTAATGCTTAATGTTCATGTTGCTTGATATGTCACCTCGAACTTCTCTGGTCAAGGTCGACAGAAATGCAGCTGCTGTGGAGAAGTGGCATTGACTGGAGATAGAGCTGCAGGGCCTGACAATGACCCAGGAGCTGGGTTAGGGTCAGGGCCTGACCCAGGAGGTGTTCTTTAATCTGTCTGATAAAGAAGAATGTGCTGTGTGCGAGCTAAGCTAATCAAATCAGTGAAGACCTATGTATAATCTCACCATTATGATTTACAGTCTTTTGCTTTGTTTGGGACCTGCTATCTTGTGTTTTCCCCCTCCCTTAGACACATTTGAATTCTGTGTAACTAGGGACCTCCTAATTTCAATAAAAGAAGGATGGGGGGAGGTGTGCCCCAGAACGTGTTGGAGATCTGGAACTGAGCACATCTCCCCGTTCTCCTTGCTGCAAGTAAAATTCAAAACTGTTGTCTTTGCCTCATTTGTGCTTCTCGTGTTTCAGGTCGTTTGAACCTAACATTTTGGTCCTTCGAGCCGGATTCCAACACACCTGAAGGGTCCGGTGGGTGAGGCTGAACCTCAGGAAAGACCGTGGCCACGGCAGGCCGCCTCAAAGCCACCTAAGATACCCTTTCCGGGACTGGGCTTCAGCTCACTGATTGGACCCTGACGGTTGACGGAATACCAGGAGGAAAAGGCAACAGTGGTGAGCATGTTTTGAATTCAAAAGTGTGTGTGTGATGATGATTGTCGGGGACTTAATGTAAAAATTGCGATAGACACTAAGGCAGTGTTTTGGGAGAGAGGAACCCGAAAATCCTCTGTGAGACGCAATGAGAAACAAACCCTGTGAATACTAGTCAATGGCAGGTAAATATGAGTACTAAGGGAAGTACCAAGGCAGGGCGAGGGAGTCCTGGCCACGTGAAAAAGAAATTAAGTCACGACAAATCATCCAAAAGAGTGATTGTGAGTGTGAAAGGATTGTTAAATACCACTAGGTATTTTCAATCCTACCAAAGCAGTGGGACAGGAAGTGATGAGGCCCTTGTGGGTGCAGAGGCAAGACTCTCCACTCCAAAGAGTTGAAGTGAGAAGTACCACAACGGTTTGATTAATTATCACCCCACTGAGATCAATATTCCAGTTTTAGGTCACCCTATGTGCAAGACTGGACCAAATTCTTAAATAAAAAAACAAAAACAAAGACAAAAAATGGTAAATTAGGATAAGGTTCACTCATAAAATGAAAAAAAAAAACATAACAACAAACAGAGAGAAAAGTAGAGCTAAAAGTTAAAACCTAATTCTCCAAAAATGGGGACAAGTAAAAGCAAACAAAGGCTCAGAGATGAATTGCGGTGTAAGGACTGGAAATTCCTCCAAAGAAACTCACTAATCTAGATAAGTTTATAACTGATTATGGATTCAAAGGACAGCTAAACTCACAACAAATTGTTGCCTCAGAGGTGAGACCTGGTTAAACTTAGCCATAATTAAGTGGGTTAAACTTAGCCATTAATTAGCCGTAATTAAGTTAAGAAAGTAGGAAATTGTGTTTGTGTGTGAATGGAGGACTAAGCCATTGAAAGAGTTGATAGGAGAACTCTGCTAGTCCTGTGTTTTATTATTTTGCTCATAAGAAAACGAAGTACTGGTGATCAGGGGACAAACTAACACCGCTGTGCAGATAGTGCACAGTAGAAGGGTTAGGGTTAGTGTCCTCCCTCTGAGGACTCTGTGCCAGAGAACTTTTCTGTGAGACCACATAGTACAACATGCCGCTGTTCAAGAAAAAGGATGTCGAACTTGAGGGGGATGAAAAGTTTGTGGAAGGAGATGCAGAAGGTTCAGGGAAAATAAGTCAGGAAAGGTGGAGAAGAAAGTTGAATCTTTCAGGCAAACTCTGCACTACAGATATTCTGGAGTTGCAGACAAACCTGGAAATTGAGGAAGTAAGTTGAGAGACATATAGATGGAACAAAGTAAGTTGAGAGGCATATAGATGGAACAAAGTAAGTTGAGAGACATCTAGATGGAACAAAGTAAGTTGAGAGACATAGATGGAACAAAGTAAGTTGAGAGACATCTCGATGGAACAAAGTAAGTTGAGAGACATAGATGGAACAAAGTAAGTTGAGAGACATCTAGATGGAACAAAGTAAGTTGAGAGACATCTCGATGGAACAAATTAAGTTGAGAGACATCTAGATGGAACAAAGTAAGTTGAGAGACATCTAGATGGAACAAAGTAAGTTGAGAGACATATAGATGGAACAAAGTAAGTTGAGAGACATAGATGGAACAAAGTAAGTTGAGAGACATATAGATGGAACAAAGTAAGTTGAGAGACATATAAATGGAACAAAGTAAGTTGAGAGACATAGATGGAACAAAGTAAGTTGAGAGACATCTCGATGGAACAAAGTAAGTTGAGAGACATCTAGATGGAACAAAGTAAGTTGAGAGACATCTCGATGGAACAAAGTAAGTTGAGAGGCATATAGATGGAAAAAAGTAAGTTGAGAGACATCTAGATGGAACAAAGTAAGTTGAGAGACATATAGATGGAACAAAGTAAGTTGAGAGACATCTCGATGGAACAAAGTAAGTTGAGAGACATAGATGGAACAAAGTAAGTTGAGAGACATAGATGGAACAAAGTAAGTTGAGAGACATCTAGATGGAACAAAGTAAGTTGAGAGACATCTCGATGGAACAAAGTAAGTTGAGAGGCATATAGATGGAAAAAAGTAAGTTGAGAGACATCTAGATGGAACAAAGTAAGTTGAGAGACATCTAGATGGAACAAAGTAAGTTGAGAGACATCTCGATGGAACAAAGTAAGTTGAGAGACATAGATGGAACAAAGTAAGTTGAGAGACATCTAGATGGAACAAAGTAAGTTGAGAGACATATAGATGGAACAAAGTAAGTTGAGAGACATCTAGATGGAACAAAGTAAGTTGAGAGACATCTCGATGGAACAAAGTAAGTTGAGAGACATAGATGGAACAAAGTAAGTTGAGAGACATCTAGATGGAACAAAGTAAGTTGAGAGACATATAGATGGAACAAAGTAAGTTGAGAGACATCTAGATGGAACAAAGTAAGTTGAGAGACATAGATGGAACAAAGTAAGTTGAGAGACATCTAGATGGAACAAAGTAAGTTGAGAGACATATAGATGGAACAAAGTAGGTTGAGAGACATATAGATGGAACAAAGTAAGTTGAGAGACATAGATGGAACAAAGTAAGTTGAGAGACATCTAGATGGAACAAAGTAAGTTGAGAGACATATAGATGGAACAAAGTAAGTTGAGAGACATCTAGATGGAACAAAGTAAGTTGAGAGACATCTAGATGGAACAAAGTAAGTTGAGAGACATCTAGATGGAACAAAGTAAGTTGAGAGACATAGATGGAACAAAGTAAGTTGAGAGACATATAGATGGAACAAAGTAAGTTGAGAGACATATAGATGGAACAAAGTAAGTTGAGAGACATAGATGGAACAAAGTAAGTTGAGAGACATCTCGATGGAACAAATTAAGTTGAGAGACATCTAGATGGAACAAAGTAAGTTGAGAGACATCTAGATGGAACAAAGTAAGTTGAGAGACATATAGATGGAACAAAGTAAGTTGAGAGACATAGATGGAACAAAGTAAGTTGAGAGACATATAGATGGAACAAAGTAAGTTGAGAGACATATAAATGGAACAAAGTAAGTTGAGAGACATAGATGGAACAAAGTAAGTTGAGAGACATAGATGGAACAAAGTAAGTTGAGAGACATCTCGATGGAACAAAGTAAGTTGAGAGACATCTAGATGGAACAAAGTAAGTTGAGAGACATCTCGATGGAACAAAGTAAGTTGAGAGGCATATAGATGGAAAAAAAGTAAGTTGAGAGACATCTAGATGGAACAAAGTAAGTTGAGAGACATATAGATGGAACAAAGTAAGTTGAGAGACATCTCGATGGAACAAAGTAAGTTGAGAGACATAGATGGAACAAAGTAAGTTGAGAGACATAGATGGAACAAAGTAAGTTGAGAGACATCTAGATGGAACAAAGTAAGTTGAGAGACATCTCGATGGAACAAAGTAAGTTGAGAGGCATATAGATGGAAAAAAGTAAGTTGAGAGACATCTAGATGGAACAAAGTAAGTTGAGAGACATCTAGATGGAACAAAGTAAGTTGAGAGACATCTCGATGGAACAAAGTAAGTTGAGAGACATAGATGGAACAAAGTAAGTTGAGAGACATCTAGATGGAACAAAGTAAGTTGAGAGACATCTAGATGGAACAAAGTAAGTTGAGAGACATCTAGATGGAACAAAGTAAGTTGAGAGACATCTCGATGGAACAAAGTAAGTTGAGAGACATCTAGATGGAACAAAGTAAGTTGAGAGACATAGATGGAACAAAGTAAGTTGAGAGACATCTAGATGGAACAAAGTAAGTTGAGAGACATATAGATGGAACAAAGTAGGTTGAGAGACATATAGATGGAACAAAGTAAGTTGAGAGACATATAGATGGAACAAAGTAAGTTGAGAGACATAGATGGAACAAAGTAAGTTGAGAGACATCTAGATGGAACAAAGTAAGTTGAGAGACATATAGATGGAACAAAGTAAGTTGAGAGACATCTAGATGGAACAAAGTAAGTTGAGAGACATCTAGATGGAACAAAGTAAGTTGAGAGACATATAGATGGAACAAAGTAAGTTGAGAGACATATAGATGGAACAAAGTAAGTTGAGAGACATATAGATGGAACAAAGTAAGTTGAGAGACATATAGATGGAACAAAGTAAGTTGAGACATATAAATGGAACAAAGTAAGTTGAGAGACATCTCGATGGAACAAATTAAGTTGAGAGACATATAGATGGAACAAAGTAAGTTGAGAGACATCTAGATAGAACAAAGTAAGCCATAGGAAAGGCACAAAACAGATGATGTAGAACCACGTGACTGCCAAGAATTAGCTGAACAAACTGCAAAAAGTAGAAGTGATTTAGATCAACCTTTAAAAGCTGGAGCATTTTTGTTTATAGATGGCTCATCAAAGAAAAATGAGCAACCTTAAAAGAATAATCTATGTATGACCAGCAGGAAAATCTATCCTACCAAAAAATCTGTGTAAATATGCTGCTATATTGAGCCATGGTGTAACACATGTCTCAACAGGAGGAACGGTAGGACAGATACTGCAGCTTTATACAACCGATGGATTTAATTCTTATTCAAAAAAATAATAATTGTAGAACATGTCTGACGTGTGCAAGACATAATTCACAGGGAAATCTGAGACCAAGGAGAGGAAAATTTCCTGCTCCCCAATATCCATTCCAAACTATAAATATGGACTTCATAGAATTAAATAAAAGTGAAGAAAAAAATTTACTGTGTTAATGGTACTCATTTTGTAAATCAAGTTGTTAAAAAGATCAGTGTTATGTGTCATATTGATTTAAAACACAATCGCTCCTATCATCCTCAGAGCGCAGGCTTAGTTGAAAGAACTAACGGCACTATTAAAAACAGACTGAAGAAATGCATGGAAGAGACGGGGAGACCGTGGACGATGTGTCGATTTGGCAAAGCTCTATATAAACATTACAAGCACCGCAGGCCGAACTCCTTATGAGGTCTTATTTGGAAGACCGTACAGGCTTCCTCAGTTCACAAACTACTGGGATACAAATGATGAGTCTAATCTAGTTGATTACATGAGAAACAAAAGCAAGGTCATGAAACCGAGACGCCCTCTGTCTCCCAACAGAACGGTGGAGCCAGGCGACTGGGTCCCAGTGAGAAGCGTAAAAAAGAAACACTGGTATTCACCTGAGTGGGAAGGACCTGACCAAGTTCTTTTGTCTACACCTACTGCTGCTAAAATAGCTGAAAGATCAACCTGGGTACACCTCAGTCATTGCAAGAAGGTAATTTCTGTTGAAAACTCCGACCGGGAAGGTGATGCAAAGTCTGATAATAGGGTGGACTTAGACGAATAGAGTCTGGGTAGACCCGAAAGTCAGCGAAGGTTTCAGAGCCACCGACTCACTTAGGGAGGCTACTTCAACAGGTTATGGTCCATAAATAGTGTACCGATTTCATAAACATCACAAGGACAGCAGCAGGTAAAATAAACAAAAGATAATTAAAATAAAAAAAGAGAGAGAAATCCAGAGGATTGGCTGATGCTGTAGTATGCAAGCCTCCGTGCTAACTGTAATCATAGTATTCCTGATAATCACAATAGCTATACAAAGTCTCCAACTCAGTTGAAACCCAATAAGTTCAAATGATTCCCAAGGGGCTACAGAATGCAATTAAATGTTGGGGAGTGTGTTTTTTCTGCATATGCGTGTTTTTATTTGTATGGTACCTCTGGAAACCCCCAGGTCTAAGATTGAACGTTACCAAAATATGGCATGACAAGCGAAGTGCAAATAACAACCTAAAGGACCAATGTGGCAACAGCAGGTCAGCTCTTATGCTGTATTTGACCTGTAAGCTTTTCATTCACCTGAAGCTCACCAGCTCCATTATTTCAGCTTCTCTTCTTTAACACCTCTTTAATCGCTTGTTCGTTCTGAAAGTAGCTTTTGATACAATTTTCAATGCAAAACGAAAAACTGTTCTTACTGTAAAATGATGTATATTTTTTTTCTGTTGGAAAGTTCATTTGTTGCACCCTGCTGTTCATGCATGCATTATAGTGTTCTGAAGTTGTGTCTCTGTTATTTATTTTATTTCTGGTGGTGTGGGGATGAGAGACTGTTTGATACAGGACTATGTGCTTAAAAACACTTCTTATGCTAATTTCTGTTTTTCCCTATGTCGGCTGATCAATTAGTCACTCACACGCATAGATTTATGCCTGAACAGTGACGTCGTAATAAAAGATCTGCATGGCAATCTGAAAATGTTCCTACGTATAATGTTCCTACATGTATTGATGCTATCGGTGTTCCACGCGGTGTTCCAGATGAGTATAAATTAGTGGATCAAGTAGCTGCTGGTTTTGAATCTTCGATCTGTTGGTGGTGTACAATAAATAAGAACGTAGACAGGATCAACTACATCCATTACAATGTTCAACGTTTAGGAAATTGGACTCAGAGCGGTTTTGAGGCTGTTCATAGCCAACTGTCGGCTACTTCCCTTATGGCATTCCTGAACAGGATCGCAGTGGATATGTTGTTAGCTGAGAAAGGTGGTGTGTGTGTGTGTGTGCTGTGTTCGGAGATCAATGTTGCACCTTCATTCCTAACAACACTGCGTCGGATGGTAGTCTCACACTGGCCATAGAAGGCCTTCGCCCCCTGAACAGCAAGATGAAGGAGCACTCAGGAGCAAAGACCATGATGTGGGACGAATGGATGAATGTGTTTGGGAAGTATAAGACATTGGTTACATCAATCCTGATTTCTGGAGCTGTTTTTGCTGCAATCCTTACCTTGTGTGGATGTTGTTGTGTTCCCTGCCTGCGTTCTCTTATTAACCGCCTTATCACCACAGCTGTCGCTCCCATGGAAAACCGTATGGACGAGTTGTATCCCTTAATCAGCAGACAAGAACCGGATTTGACTACAGACTCTGAAGACTACGAGTGAATTGAGCTAATTTTCCCCTCAGTGTAAATGTATTTGTGTTCATAAACATGACTTTGAAAATCTACTGGAAGAGGTTGTTAAATGACTATGAGAATTTGAATAAAGTACATCTTGAATATTGAAGCAAATATGTGATAAACAGGAGGGAAATGTTAGATCCATTATATTAAAGTTATCTATTACTTGCTTTTACCTTGTTATATTCTTTATTCTTGTTATATTGTTTCTCATTACTTAATGTTTCTTATTATTTGCTAATGCTTAATGTTCATGATGCTTGATGTGTCAACTCGAACTTCTCTGGTCAAGGGCGACAGAAATGCAGCTGCTGTGGAGAAGTGACATTGACTGGAGACAGAGCTGCAGGGCCTGACAATGACCCAGGAGCTGGGTTAGGGCCTGACAATGACCCAGGAGGTGGGTTAGGGTCAGGGCCTGACAATGACCCAGGAGCTGGGTTAGGGTCAGGGCCTGACCCAGGAGGTGGGTTAGGGTCAGGGCCTGACAATGACCCAGGAGCTGGGTTAGGGTTAGGGCATGACCCAGGAGGTGTTCTTTAATCTGTCTGATATGGAAGAATGTGCTGTGTGCGAGCTAAGCTAATCAAATCAGTGAAGACCTACGTATAATCTCACCATTATGATTTACAGTCTTTTGCTTTGTTTGGGACCTGCTATCTTGTGTTTTCCCCCTCCCTTAGACACATTTGACTTCTGTAACTAGGGACCTCCTAATTTCAATAAAAGAAGGATGGCGGAAGTTGTGCGTCAGAACGTGTTGGAGATCTGGAACTGAGCACATCTCCCCGTTCTCCTTGCAAGTAAAATTCTAAACTGTTGTCTTTGCCTCATTTGTTTTTCTCGTGTTTCAGGTCGTTTGAACCTAACTCTAACCTGTCTCCAAAGTTCACCCACTGTCTCACGTAACTCCTGCAGTTCTTCATCCTTGTCCACATCTAACTAACCACTGTTAATAGTCAAAACTGGCAATTGATATGGGGGTGGGGAAGAGGTAGTAGGTAATGATGGGTAAAGAGTGGTGTTAAGTGTCAGTGTCTGGTTTGGATCTTCTAATGGAGGCTTCTCTACATTGGGCACTCGTGTGACCCCCCTAGATCTGCAATAGTGCACCGCTGCACCTGCCACAGCCACAACATGTATCCTTCGACGCTTATCTTCTAACTCCTTACCCTGTTTTTGCCATGATTTTCCTGCTATAAACCCTAATTTTGGATTATCAAGATGATCCTGTAATATGGTGTGAATTTCTGACTCCCACTTACACAATGCTTCAGCAAATTAACCTTCACCTCTGGAGGGGGAAGTATCTTCTGCTTCTGAGCTTCCTTCCACAACTTTTTTATTACATCCAATTCTCTCTCCCTGTCCTGTTCTTTCATGCCACTCACCACCTGATCAAGAGTCCACTTCCACTGTTCTTCCACAGACCGAGGATAGGGAGAACATTCTCCCTGATCCCAACACGCTTTACCACACTCCAGTTCCATCTTTAACTATGCTCCCAAGTGAGATTGAATGTGAATGACTCCAACGGTCAACTCAACGCCTCAGTGAAACAAGCTTCTAGATCAAACGTCTTTGATCCGGTTCCACTCTGGGGGTTAATTCCCAAGGACAAAGAGCCTTTTAATTCACGTTCACTCTGGCACTTTTCCAACCCACACAAAAACAGAAAACTCAGGCGTCGGGAGTGTCCGTCCCGTCAACTGCGCTCCGAGTCCCAACCCAAATCTTTTTCATATACAGTGCACTGCATGCAGCAATACAGCACTGTACTAGTTCCGGTTTACTCTAACCGTAATTCCCTGTTTTCTCAACAGTACTTCCGGCCTCTAACCGTCTATTTTCCGGACTCTAACCGTAATTCCTGCAGTCATTTCAATATTTTCTATATTTGTATCTGGAATTTATAACTAGGACACTTCAATTGACAGTGACGACAAATTTTTGGAAATTGCCAATATGCAGAACTTTTGATTAAACAGGTGTCTGCTTGTTACGAGTGGTTGTGTTAGGACCCGAAAGCAGGCAGGACACAGTGGCGTATTGTCTTCCGTGAAGCTTTATTTCTGTTCACACAAAATCGCGCAACTCAAAATGCGTGTTGACCACAACTCCGTTCCTCACCCAAACAGAAAAAAGAAAACTTACAACAAAAATTCCGAGCGGAGTCAAAAGCAGACCACGAAGGATATAGATAAACGAACAGTCCGAGGAACGGGTACAAAAGTAATTCACGAAGGAAAAAGTTGTACTATAGTTCAAGTGAGTGTAGCTGGGGTCTTCCGAAACAGACAAGACATGCCAACGCTGGCCACCCGTGAGAACAGTCCATAAATAGGTGGCTTGATTGCTGATAGTCTGCAGGTGCACCAGTCCCCGGCACCACCTGTGGCTGAAGCATGGCTCCACCACGCCCCCCGCAGGAGAAACCCTGCAAAAGAGTTCCCAGAAACTGGGAACCTGACACTGCTTACCTTTTATCAGGGATCCCTTTGTCGTCAGTTGTCCTCCGAAGTGACCGTTGTTGAATTCTTTGCCTCAGATGACTTCTCTGTCTTCATCACGTCGGGGTCACCAAATTGCTGGATTGCAGTACCTCTCGTGTGTCACTGCCAATCCGCGTGTTCTTTAAATGAAGACTTCAAGTAAACAAATGTCAATTTCAAAATGTATTTAGCAAATAGAATCAATTCAAGATACAAGTATTACAGAGCTCCGGGCCAGTTCATAACCCTACCAACAACAGAGTTAATTGTCAGGGCACGAAGTCTGACCACCTAACTATCCCTTGACTCAGTCTTTTATAGAAAGACATATGTAATTATTGATGCTAATTCAGTCCAATTCTTCTTGGGTGACTTCATCTTCTTCTTCCTGCCTCATCTGGTGTTGGTGCAGTCCTTCTTCTCCATTGTCTTCTCAGATGGCCAGGTCAGAGGTCATATTCCTGTCCAGGAACTTATCAATCACCAGTAAATTATGCTGTCATGTTTTACGATGGGGGTCTACCATTTCCTGTCTGCCTGGCTCCAACTGTCTAAGCAGTATTCATGTCAAAGAAGGGTCAACTGACTTGCTTATGTGTATTCCTACTAAGGATTATATACTATCCCTAACTTCTGAACTAACTGTAACATAAAACAAAAACATATAGTATAACACATGCTAATAAGATAAAAGATGCTAACAAGATAAAATAATTCTCTTCAATATGTAGCTATATGTAGCTATAGCGTCATTGGGCTCCACTCCAGCCACTCCTGGTAGTTCCTCAAAAACACTGAGTTTCTAGTGGATGCACAATCTGTGGAAGCCAACATAGAAACTTCTGAAGAGCCAAAGTTCTTGCAACAAAAATATATCAATCAATCAATCTTTATTTATATAGCGTCTTATACAATCAAAATTGTTTCAAGGCGCTTTCCAGAATCCCAGAGCCTGACCCCAGACAAGCAACAGTGGCAAGGAAAAACTCCCCTTTAACAGGAAGAAACCTTGAGCAGGACCAGGCTCATGTAGGGGGACCCTCCTGCTGATGGCCGGCTGGGTAAAGAGAGAGGAGAGGTGGGAGGACAGGTAGAGGATAGGATAGGTAGGAGAGGAGAGGGGTAGAGGAGAGGAGAGGTAGAGTGAAGGGGAGGTAGAGGAGAGGAGAAGGAGGAGGAGGGGAAAGAGGAGAGGAAAGAAGAGGAGAGGGAGAGGAAAAGGAGAAGGAGAGGAGAGGAGAGGAGAGGGAGAGGAGAGGCACAGAGCACAGAAACACAAACAAAAAATATGCACAATCACTTCAACGGGGCCGGCGGTCATTATGCAGCTCCGATGGCAGTGATACCTGCAAATAAATAGAGGGGGGGGGGGGGGAGCAGAAAAACTACACAAGAATCAGCATAACTAGTCTGCTTGATGAGGAGAGGAAAGGAGAGGAAACCATGACCCAGTGGAGTGACAGAGGCCTGTCAGGTGATCATGTTTCCGGACCCCGGCAGCCTTGGCCTATAACAGCATAACTAAGATGTGACCTAACGATTAGACGACCCCCTAAGTATGATAATTTGTCTGTCTATGATAGTAGCTGGAACTACTGAATTAGTAACAGTAAGCTTTTTCAAAGAGGTAGGTTTTGAGTCTGATCTTAAAAGTAGCGATGGAGTCAGCCTCCCGTACCTGGACAGGGAGCTGGTTCCAAAGCAGGGGGGCCTGGTAGCTAAATGCTCGGCCCCCCATTCTACTCCTAGAAACTCTGGGAACCACAAGTAGACCAGCATTCTGAGAGCGGAGCGGTCTATTGGGCTGATAGGGTATCACTAGCTCCTCCAGGTAGGATGGAGCTAGGCCTCTGAGGACCTTGTAGGTCAGAAGAAGGGTTTTAAAAGTTATTCTAAATTTAACGGGCAGCCAATGAAGCGACACCAGTACAGGAGTAATGTGATCTCTTTTGTCAATACCTGTCAGAACTCTGGCTGCAGCATTTTGGATCAACTGGAGGCTTCTTAAAGAGTTGTTTGGACACCCTGATAATAAGGAGTTACAGTAGTCCAGCCTGGAAGTAACAAATGCATGGACTAACTTTTCAGCGTCAGGCTGCATCAGTAGCTTCCTGATCTTTGAGATGTTCCTCAAGTGAAAAAAGGCACTTCTAGAGACTAATTTAATGTGTGAGCTGAAGGAGAGATTTTGATCAAAAGTTACTCCTAGATTCCTCACAGAGAGACTAGATGTTAATGAGATACCATCTAGAGTGATCATGTGATCTAATCTATCCCTGAGAGGTTCAAGACCAAACACCATGACCTCAGTTTTTCCTGGGTTAAGGAGGAGGAAATTTGAAGACATCCAGGACTTTATGTCTTTAAGACAGGTCTGAAGCTTCACTAACTTCTCTGTCTCCTCTGGTTTCATGGATAAATAAAGCTGAGTGTCATCAGCATAACAATGAAAATTTATCCCATGCTGCCGAATAATGTTCCCTAAGGGAAGCATGTACAATGTGAAGAGGATTGGTCCGAGTACGGAACCTTGAGGAACTCCATGGCTAACCCTACTGTATGAGGAGGGAACGCCGTGGACATGGGCAAACTGGTATCTATCAGATAAGTATGATCTAAACCAGTCTAGTGCTGTCCCTTTAATCCCAATCACATGTTCCAGTCTCTGTAACAGGATGCTATGATCAACTGTATCAAAAGCAGCACTGAGGTCCAGCAGAACCAGCATAGAAACCAGTCCATGATCGGAAGCTATGAGAAGATCATTAGTGACTTTAAGAAGTGCTGTTTCTGTGCTGTGGTGAGCTCTAAAGCCTGACTGAAACATCTCAAACAGGCTGTTCCTCTGCAGGTGCTCCAGTAACTGAGTCACCACCACCTTCTCTAGAACTTTAGAGATAAAAGGAAGGTTGGATATTGGCCTATAATTTGCCAAGACATCAGGATCCAGTGATGGTTTTTTAAGCAACGGCTTAATCACTGCCACCTTGTAGGACCGGGGTACATAACCTGACACTAAAGAACCATTGATCTGGTCCAGGATAGAACTGCCTATCAGTGGTAGAACATCCTTCAACAGGTGTGTTGGGATGGGATCTAAAAGACACGTAGTGGTCTTGGATTTCTGAATTAGCGATGACGCCTCAGAAAAATATATAGGGCTGAAGGAGCTTAAGGGCTCGTTGGAGACCCTGTATGTTCCCACAGTCGGCACATCTGGTGATGGTCCAGTTGTAGGGATGGCCTGGTTAGCTTTCTCTCTGATAGCTAGAACTTTATCAGTGAAGAAGCTCATGAAGTCTTCACCACTAAGGGAAGAAGGGATACGTGGATCTAAAACACTGTGACTCTTGGTTAATTTGGCCACAGTGCTGAAGAGAAACCTGGGGTTGTTCTTATTTTCCTCAATCAAAGAAGAAAAATAAGCTGTTCTAGCCTTGCGAAGGGCCTTTTTGTAAACTAATAGACAGTCTTTCCAGGCTACATGGTAGCTGTCTATCTTACAAGAATGGCACTTCCTTTCCAGTCTTCGCACTTTCTGCTTGAGGGTCCTGATATGTGAATTATACCAGGGGGCACACCTCCTCTGATTTACTATTTTCTTTTTCAGGGGGGCAACAGAATCAAGCGTGATTCTCAGTGAGGTTGCTGCACCTTCAGCAATAGAGTCAACCTCAGCAGGGCTAAGATTATAATGATTGATCCCTGGGGAAACACACGGTGGTCCTGGGATCAGCACAGGGATCACTTCCTTAAACTTAGCTACAGCATTATCTGAGAGACATCTGCTATAGTAAGACTTTGTTCTGAGCATAGAAGAATCCTTAATCATAAATGTAAAAGTGATCAAAGAGTATAGTCCCCAGTTAGGTTGTTTTGTTATCACACGACCCCGTCCCCATTATCTTAAGA
The DNA here is from genome assembly GCF_901000725.2 of Takifugu rubripes. Classification (NCBI taxonomy): domain Eukaryota; kingdom Metazoa; phylum Chordata; class Actinopteri; order Tetraodontiformes; family Tetraodontidae; genus Takifugu; species Takifugu rubripes. The sequence continues at coordinate 66,396 of NW_021821642.1, forward strand.
GAATATAAAAGAATGAGTGGAGACAGAAGAGAGAATGAGACGTTTTTGGGGCGTGTCGCTCTTGATTTAGTGTTTATTTTTGCAGTAAACTTAAAGGAGGCCTTTTCACTTTATGTTTGATTAAATTTAAGCTGATATTCCATTCTTGACATCTTTAAATTTACACTATTCATGGGAGATTTATTTGGTCATTTTGCTTCTTTTTATTTCCTATTTCCCACATTTATTCATAGTTTTTATTAGATTGCAATAAATCCTATAACATTGAACGGACTGACTAAAGTCAAATGACCTGCGGTTCCCACCGATAGCCGTCATTCTGATGGGTTTTTGCTGGCTGCAGCTGAAATATTCCAATGCTCCATGTCACAGAGACAGTAAATACTAAACCCTAAAGATTCTGAAGGCATGATGAGAAATAGTAACGTATAATACAGACATTTGAAGAGACAATTAAGAGAATGTTTCCATGCTTCTAAGAGTGGCCGAGGAGCCATTTAGAACTTTATAAAGATGCATTGTGTGATACCAGGAACTAATTTAACTTCAAGGCGAAGCTGCTTCTGCTTTGTCGACCATCGACTGATCTCCTGAAAGTCCACCAGCGCTTTTTAAAAACTGAATTCTTCATCTATGGAGGGAGTAGACGGCAGATGTTTCCACAGATGCTCTTCACCAGTGGTCAGTGAGTGATGCAGCAGATGAGCGGGAGGTGACTGGCTTCAACCAGCTACTGAATCAATGTCTCCAGCCCATAGTGTGGATTCTCTACGAGAGCAGACAGCAGCTTCACTCCTGAATCCTGCACCTGGTTCCCACTCAGGTCCAGTTCTCTGAGATGGGAGGGATTGGACCTCAGCGCCGAGGCCAGAGAGCCACAGCTGATCTCTGATAAGCTGCAGCCACTTAATCTAAATAAAGAAGTTTTATAAGGTTATAAGTGAAACCAGTATTAATCTGAAAGGTTAATCAAAGGCATGATCTGTAAATATTTAATTTAGTTACAGGTTAAAAATGATAGTAATATGTAATGACCACAATTCCAACCTCTCAGGTTTGCACTGTTCCAAAGGAGAATATATATCGTTCTGGCCCTCACTCTTCCCAGGTTCTCCCACCTCTTTCCCTCCCATCTCATCATGGAGATCCATCTCACCTGTGGCTCATCTTTAAAAGGCACAACCTGTCTTAGATGACTTCCTGTCTCCCTCACCATCTCCCTCCTCGTTGGCTGGTGTCTACCAGGCACCCTCACCTAGTTTTGTCTAATTTTGGTTACCATCTGTCGGCTTTTTCATTGTCCTTAAATCAATTTATCATGAATAAGTGGTCCCCGTGTGGCCCTCCCTCCTGAAGGAACTGGGCACAACACACACACTCAGAAAGTGTGAGGACCCTCGGATGGAATAATGGACATTTTTGAGAATGGTGTTTACCTCAGAGTTTCCAGTCGGCAGTTTGGAAAGTGGAGAAAACCACAGAGCAGCTTCACTCCTGGATCCTGCAGAAAGTTGTAACCCAGGTCCAGTTCTCTGAGATGGGAGGGATTGGACCTCAGCGCCGAGGCCAGAGAGTCACAGCTGATCTCTGATAAACTGCAGTCCCATAATCTAAATAAAGAAGGGAAACTTTTATAAGGTTATAAGTGAAACCAGTATTCATCTGAAAGGTTAATCAAAGGCATGATCTGTAAATATTTAATTTAGTTACAGGTTAAAAAATGATAGTAATATGTAATTACCACAATTCCAACCTCTCAGGTTTGCACTGTTCCAAAGGAGAATATATATTGTTCTGGCCCTCACTCTTCCCAGGTTCTCCCACCTCTTTCCCTCCCATCTCATCATGGAGATCCATCTCACCTGTGGCTCATCTTTAAAGGCACAACCTGTCTTAGATGACTTCCTGTCTCCCTCACCATCTCCCTCCTCGTTGGCTGGTGTCTACCAGGCACCCTCACCTAGTTTTGTCTAATTTTGGATACGATCTGTCGGCTTTTTCATTGTCCTTAAATCAATTTATCATGAATAAGTGGTCCCCGTGTGGCCCTCCCTCCTGAAGGAACTGGGCACAACACACACACTCAGAAAGTGTGAGGACCCTCGGATGGAATAATGGACATTTTTGAGAATGGTGTTTACCCCAGAGTTTCCAGTCGGCAGTTTGGATCCTGGAGAAAACCACAGAGCAGCTTCACTCCTGAATCCTGCAGCTGGTTCTGACTCAGGTCCAGTTCTCTGAGATGGGAGGGATTGGACCTCAGCGCCGAGGCCAGAGAGTCACAGCTGATCTCTGATAAACTGCAGTTAATCAATCTAAATAAAGAAGGGAAACTTTTATAAGGTTATAAGTGAAACCAGTATTCATCTGAAAGGTTAATCAAAGGCATGATCTGTAAATATTTAATTTAGTTCCAGGTTAAAAAATGATAGTAATATGTAATTACCACAATTCCAACCTCTCAGGTTTGCACTGTTCCAAAGGAGAATATATATTGTTCTGGCCCTCACTCTTCCCAGGTTCTCCCACCTCTTTCCCTCCCATCTCATCATGGAGATCCATCTCACCTGTGGCTCATCTTTAAAGGCACAACCTGTCTTAGATGACTTCCTGTCTCCCTCACCATCTCCCTCCTCGTTGGCTGGTGTCTACCAGGCACCCTCACCTAGTTTTGTCTAATTTTGGTTACCATCTGTGGGCTTTTTCATTGTCCTTAAATCAGTTTATCATGAATAAGTGGTCCCCGTGTGGCCCTCCCTCCTGAAGGAACTGGGCACAACACACACACTCAGAAAGTGTGAGGACCCTCGGATGGAATAATGGACATTTTTGAGAATGGTGTTTACCTCAGAGTTTCCAGTCGGCAGTTTGGAAAGTGGAGAAAACCACAGAGCAGCTTCACTCCTGAATCCTGCAGCTTGTTCTGACTCAGGTCCAGTTCTCTGAGATGGGAGGGATTGGACCTCAGCGCCGAGGCCAGAGAGCCACAGCTGATCTCTGACAAGCTGCAGCAAAGCAATCTGAAAAATGCAGGATGAGGTTATACGGTGCAGGGCTGCATGTTATCTGCGTCAGTACTAAACCTACGTTAGTTCTTAGTTGGGTCAGACCTGAATTCACGATATTCCAAGGAATTTTTTTAATGTGGTGCATCACAGCAGTGTTGAGAACAGCCTCACTTCACCATCTTAGCAGCTGGTATATAGGTAGAAAAATGAAGACTGACCTGAGCCTCTCCAGTTTACAGTTTGGACTCTCCAGTCCAGAACAGAGCCGCTTCACTCCTGGATCCTGCAGGTGGTTCCAACTCAGGTCCAGAACCCTCAGATGGGAGAGGTTGGACTTCAGAGCTGAGGCCACAGAATCACAGCTGGTCTCTGATAAACTGCAGCGACTTAGACTAAAATAACAATTATTTTGAGAGAAGACAAATAAAAATCAACATGTACCAGAGCAAAACACAGCTTCCAAGCAACAAACCTCTGGTCCTGCACCGGCTTATCTACCGTATGTTCCTATTTTGGGTTCTTTCAGGGCGGTTGGACAAGATCTACAGCGTATGTAAAGTGTGTGTGGGTCAAAATACCTTCCAGGTTTGTGAGACCACATTTCTCAATAGCACTCAACTCTTGTCAGGAGTTGGGACAAAGCGACCCACTCCTGATAGCTTGTGGGCGATGCTGCAGCGACCCTGCAATCCCTACACTCTCTGGTGAAACCAAATCAAAGGTTTTAGACACTGCTGGATGCTGGAAGGGTGGCTATAGTCTGGACGCATAGTTCCCCTGACTGCACATTTCTCCAACAATGATTGGCAGCTGGTGTCACTTGTTCTCCAGATGAGAGAAGGAAAGAGAGCCCCCCCACAGTGTGTTTGATTGCCCCACTGCAAGCTCAATGCTGCCAGAAAACATTGCAGGAGCATCAATTCCCCTCAGGGCATCAACAAGGAGCTCAGGAAAAGGTGCAGCTGCCACCTACTAGAGACAAGCACACTGAGCTGAGATTCAAAGCCCTCTCCTCCCAAGAGAAGAGCTTGTTTGTTGGAGGCTCTTCTGGGCGATACCTGGTGCCACAGCTCCAGCTCAGCCCGTCTCTGGAGCTGAGGTGGAGCTTAGCAAGTTTCATGGTTCTCCACCACTTCCTCTGGCTGAGGACCTTCTCAGCTGGTGGTTTCTGCTCCACCTTCCAAGTTGAGCAGGTGATACTTCTGCATTCCTGCCACCAGTGTCTCTGCAGAAAGACTCTTCTCTCCTGTTTTATATTAGATTATATAAAATTAGGATTTTTGGTTGATGTCTTAGATGTTGTTGACTAAGAGCAGGTTTTTCTTTAATAACATAGAGAGATTCGATGAGAAGAGCAAATGTATTATTTTATGAGCTCCTTCCACTACTATTATATACACATACTTCCATATTGTCTTAGATTGCAAGCTGCATTTATTGCATCGTTCATAGAAAGTCATATTTGTGAGGAGAAAAACTCAAATAAGGTCATTTTCTTTAATGACCATTACAACAGAAGGAGGCGATGAACAAACAGATTTATATAAAAATGTGTGAAAACGTATGGATGGAAACCTTTTTAAAATGGTTGCATTGTGTAGAATCGGTGCAGAATCAACTTGTTGACTTCTGATTTGGACTCCAATGGAAGTGAGGTGCAACAATTGTGGATGCTGAAAGCTTCAGATCTTCATGAAGGTTTCTGTGGTTGGACTGACCTGCTGCCCCTTTAAGAGGGAGGCAGGTTTGGGCTTCTGGCTGGAATGAAGCCACCTAAGATGAGAATGACTGCAGGCTTTCGGTACCAAGGTTTAACAGGGCGCTCACTTCACACTTGGGCTTTTCTCTTTTTTGGGATGGCTTTTCTCAGGAGAGAAGGGGCATGGCACACTGCAGCAGCTTTCTTTTTGGGGTTTCTAGTTTTCCTTCTGATCTTTAAAAGACAGGAAGAACCATTTTTGATTGGTCTGAATGTTTGGGCGGTTTTGTGGCCAGCCTAAAATAAAACAAGACAAATCTACAACTGATACTTCCTTTCTAGTCATTGATGACCATCCTCACATGGGACAGATTTCCACAACCAATTTAATACTGCAAATCTGTCCTGTGTGGTCTTTTTTCTGAGAACTGTAACACTACGTTTATAACAAAGATCAAACATGGAAACAGTTATTGTCTAACTAGTGACACCTGGGAAAGTACTGGATCATCTCTGACTGACCTGAGAGTCTCCAGCTCACAGAGAGGATCCTGGAGAGCACCACAGAGCAGCTTCACTGCTGGATCCTGCAGCTGGTTCTCACTCAGGTACAGAACCCTCAGATGGGAGGGATTGGACCTCAGCGCCGAGGCCAGAGAGCCACAGCTGATCTCTGATAAACTGCAGTTCACCAGCCTGGAAAAGGAATAAATGGGGCAAATAAAAACACATTTCTAAATCAGAAAATGAAGAGAAAAGCAGAAAATGTAAAGAAATTTAGAAAAGACCAACAGAGGCCTCCTGACCTGAGCGTCTCCAGTCTGCAGTTTGGATGCATCATTGCAGAAGACAGTAACTTTACTGCAGCATCTGTCAGACTTTGGTTGTTGCTTAAGCTCAGCTCCCGTAGATGAGAAGGGTTTGACGTCATTGCTGAGGCCACAACTTCCCAATCACTCGTTGAAAGAACACTACCAGACAGTCTGTTGTGTATGAAACAAAAATAGTGAGTCAAACTTTGGGATTTCTCATCAACTTATCTGAGAATCTACCTCAACACAAATGTAGCTCATTTCCTGGAAAAGCTAAATTCAACACCGTAGAGCAACAGTTTGAACGACCATCAGATCTGAAATGCAACTGAATTATTCTCAACATTTGTCTTATTTTAGAACAGCTCATAATTACTCAATATTTAAAATGATTATAGCAAATGGTTTAAAGAAACGTGCATCTTTTTATCTGTCTATCGGCTCTTTGGATATTTTGCATTTCATCCAATTTGTACGATGGTGCGTCAAGTCTTAATTCAGCGATCCGATCGATGACATCAGAGTCTCTGGTTGCATCGATTGCCCTCAGCTTCTGTTCTATCTGCCTGTTTCCCTTCAAATCATTTTCACTGCACCTTTTGTTGCTAGTGATGAAGTTGCCACCTAACGGGTGTGGAAAGGCTCAAACAACTTTGTGGGTCACATAAAGGCTCCAAACGGAACCGCCACAAAGACCTAAAACACCCATTTAAACCAACGAGGCCGGCTGTTTTTACGTTGAACTAATGAAGCAAAATAGTCACGAGTCATTAGTTAAAATGTGTTTTTCTGTTGTTAGAATACGATGTACACAAACAAACAAAAGTGATTTAATGACATGACAGTAATTTCATGATAGTCAGTTAACTTGTGGCTCCTATTATTCCTGCCTTATGTTGGTTTGTCTGGATTGACCTTTGAACTTATATCCAGCCAGTGTTGAACATTTCTGGATGAATTGTTGTTGTTTTTAATTTATGGACGCTGCAATGGAGATAAAGAATTGAAGGAATGACCACTGGAGGGGGTATTGCTACCTGACATGATCCACTCGCTTGATTTAAACGCCGATGTCCGGCCCCAGAAATCTTTACTTACTCGGCCTTCCTGCAGTTCCTCACAGCTGGAATCAGGCGACGTCGTCCCTGCTCTGAGGTGATGTACAGCTGTAGGTTCAGCTCATCCAGAACCTCCTCTGACATCTGCAGCAGGTAGGCCAGAGCTGAACAGTGGATCACTGACAGTCTCCTCTCTGATATCTCCCCTGACTTCAGGAACTCTTGGATCTCCTGATGGACTGACTGATCCTTCATCTCCATCAGACAGTGGAAGATGTTGATGCTTCTCTCTGGGGAGAATTCATCACTGTTCACCTCCTTCAGGTTGTTGAGGACCTTCTGGATGGTTTCTGGGTGGTTCTCCGTCTGATCCAACAATCCACCCAAGATCCTCTGATTGGACTCCAGAGAGAGACCATGAAGGAAGCGAACAAACAAGTCCAGGTGGCCATTTTCACTTTCAAGAGATTTCATTAGTTCTCTCCTGAGGAAGTCATCAAGAGATGTGGCTGGATCGTAATTATACAACCCAGCAAACCGGAAAAAGTCCTTTGGTTTCAAATATTTTGGGAAAGACTCAATAATCCTTTTATTGATGGTGTAACAGTGGAACATGAAGACGGCAGCCAGAAACTCCTGAACACTCAGATGAACAAAGCAGTAGACTGATTTCTGGAAGATCACACTCTCTCTCTTGAAGATCTCTGTACAAACTCCTGAGTACACCGACACCTCGGAGACATCCAGTCCACATCGCTCCAGGTCTTCTGAGTAGAACATGATGTTTCCTTTCTCCAGATGTTCAAACGCCAGCCGACCCAACTTCAGAAGGAGTTCTTTGTCAGCCTCAGTCAGTTCCTCTGGTCTCTGCTTTCCTCCATACTTCTGCTTCTTCCTCTTTATCTGAACCCTCAGGAAGTGTGAGTAGAGGTCAGTCAGGGTTTGGGGCAGCTCTCCTCTCTGGTCTCTGGTCATCATGTCCTCCAGAACTATAGCAGTGATCCAGCAGAAAACTGGGATCAGACACATGATGTGGAGGCTCCTGGAGGCCTTGATGTGTGAGATGATTCTCTTGGACAGATCTTCATCACTGAACCTCCTCCTGAAGTACTCCTCCTTCTGGGAGTCAGTGAAGCCTCGTACTTCTGTGATCCTGTCAACACACGAGGGAGGAATCTGATAGGCTGCTGCAGGTCTGGAGGTGATCCAGATGAGAGCTGAGGGAAGCAGGTTCCCCTGGATGAGGTTCACCAGGAGCACGCCAACTGACGATACTTGTGTGACATCAGAGATGAGCTGATGGTTGTTGAAATCCCAGTGAAAATCTGCTTTCATCCAGGCCATCAAAGATGAACAGAAGTTTCCAGACAGTCAGATCTTCTGCTCTGATCTTCTGTAATGTTGGATGGAAAACATGAAGCAGTGAGAGAAGACTGTGCTGCTGATCTCTGATCAAGTTCAGCTCCCTGCATGAGAGCGGAAGCACCAGACTGATGTCTTGGTTCTCCAAACCTTCTGCCCAGTCCAGACTGAACTTCTGCACTGAGAAGGTTTTTCCAACGCCGGCGACACCGTTGGTCAGAACCACTCTGATGTGTCTCTGTTGCTCAGATAAGACTTTGAAGATGTCCTGGCACTTGATTGGAGTGTCCTGGATGTTCTTCTGGGAGGTTCTCTCAAGCTGTCTCACCTCATGTTGCGTGTCCACCTCCTCACTTTGTCCCTCAGTGATGTAGAGCTCAGTGTAGATCTTGTTCAGCAGGATTCCACTTCCTGCTTCATGAGTTCCTTCAGTCACATGTTCACATCTTCTCTTCAGACTCATCTTATGACCTTCTATCACCTCCTGCAGATCACTTCCTGAACATAAGTAAACCAATGATTTCCATCTATAATAAATCATCAACACAACTCCAAATTCATGACATCACAAATTAAATCTCATATTGAACAGTTTTACTTTGTTTGGGCTTCATTTCAGCATCTCCAGATCTGCTTCCAGATTGTGAACAAGAGGACTCTCCTGGTGGAGCTGACTGGTCCCAGTTTGATAGGATGTGCTCCCCCCTCTCACTATGAAACACATCTCTATTAGTCCTTTGATTTATAGGATGAAAGAACCTGATCAAGACTCAATATTGTTCCAGCATTTATGTCTGAATTCATCTTTCAGTTTGAACATGATTCTTGTTTCTAATCAACAATATTCACATTAAGTCTGTAACTATATGACTGTCTGAGGTTTAAGTGTTAAACATCTCCAATAATAAACTCACAACCTGCTGCTGTTAATGTGACTAACAGCTGCCACACAAACACATCATCACGCTTTAGTTTTCTTACATTTCCTCTGAACTTCTGAACTTTATCATTCCAGCTTTGGACTGGTCACTCTTCAGGGACACACAGCTGGGCACTGTGGACTCTGCTCTGTCCTCGTCCATCCTGAGGAAACATCAGAAATAGTGATGAGACTGTGATGAAGGTAAATAATCTGTAGAGGTTGTAGTTCAATAATCCCAATTCACTGCATTTTTATCAAACAGGAACATTTCTAATCCATTCTGGATAACAACTGAATCAATAAATCATTGATGTCTCTGTATAATTTTCATGTTTTCAGAGTTTAAGCTGCTTTTTTTAACTGTTCCCTGCAGTGAGAAAAGAACTGGCACCTTTTCCAGCCCCTCATCCTGCAGCACTGAATGTGCTCTAAAGTTCTTTCCAGAGCAAACGTCTCTGCACTTGCAGCAACATGTTGTAGTCATGGATCCGTGAGGAGAACCGGATACAGGAAACGCCCCCACTTTGATCCCAAAAACCAACTGGTGGCCAACGGTGGTCCGGCAACGACGGGGACGCTGGTCCATCGGGCCGACAACACTGGTTTTCCACAGGCCAACATGGTGAAAGGACTGTCTTCAGCTCAGCCACTAAATTATCTGGTGCTACATAAACATACTAGTCAGGACTTTTTAACTTCCCTCATTTGTTCCCCTCTTCAATTATTTCTATGATCCAAGTCCTCAAAGATCACTGCTCTATTTAAAATAGATGAAAGAAATGACACCCACTCCTGCATTTCTTTCACAGTGGTTCCACAACATAGAACAATAAACCACTGGGAGAAAACGTGCAACATGAACCCAAAATCCTGTTGGTGTCCTGTGATCCTGTGTGGATTTAGTTATTTAGTTTATTGTCTTAAATTGGTCCGGCTGAGAGATGCTAACTTGCCCACGATTAGATGTTGTTTGACAGGTAATACCAAAATATCCAGCTGGAACCTGGACTGTTGAACAGCTCTAATAACTTTAAGAGCTTTACACCTGTCACAAAAATGTCGCTCTTCCTGCTTTGTCTGAACAGAATACTTTCACTTTAACTTTTAAAACCTCATCGACAGCTTCATGGCGTATATATTACTACCATTAAAGCGTTCTGGGAGGGTTTAAAGTTCTTTTAGGATCAGTAGCAAAGAGCAGAAACATAAACTAAACTTCACTTAGAAAGACTATTCAACTATAACTAAAGCCAGACTATAAGAAAGTTAAATAAGACCCATTCATTTATAATGTATAACGATATTTTGTGATAAAACTAAATATGAAGTCTATTTGAATCAAATCTTGATTTTATCTCCAAACACAACTGTCAATTCTTTTCAATAATGCTCTTCGTTTCCACTCACCTTGTCGGTCTTCAGTCTTCCTGCTTAGTCTGAAAGGAATACTTTTAAAAACTGGTTTGTTGGGTTCCCAGTTTCTGGGACCGTTGTTGCTGGTGTCTACCTGCAGGGGGCGTGGAGGAGCCGCTCATCAGCCACAGCTGGCCCCGCAGACACACGCACCTGCGGTCTCTCTTCAATCTCCCGTTAGATTTAAGGACAGAACTCCCGAGTGTTTTCGTCCTCATCACCAAACCCTGACTTCTGTGGCTTGACTACTTCTGAGAGTTTTCCTTGTTTTGGACTCTCTCGAGGTCTCTCCGCGTCTCTGTGAACGCGGACCGAACTGTTCTTGTTCACTTTAAAATAAAGACGCTTCTCGGACACCATTCTCCGCCATTATTCAACCAAGCTAAATAAATAAGATTTATGATGCTTGACAGATTTGAAAGACTTGTAAAAGCAGCATATTTCTGCAGCCCTGGAGTCCAGGAGGAGCAGCAGAGGTCAGAATGTGTCGGAGCGCGTTTAACTATTGTCTGCAGTTCCACGCGTGTCCACCGGTGGCGGTAAAGCACCACATGATATTTCTCCTTTTTGGAACTTCTTCAGCTGCGTTGAGCTTTAAATCTTCACCTGTCGCTCCCTTTAAGCTCTAAACTTTGCGGTTCTGTGTGTAGTTTGTTGGTTTGAATATTTTTGATGAATTCTGATGACGAGTGAAACTGTCAATGACCAATAGAAAGTTCGTCCATTTTTCTACTGCGTCACACATTTTCATTATTTATTGTCATTTTTGGGGTCTAAACTGGGCCAGTTCTGTGAGCTGTTTTGCTTTTTCTGTGGACCAGATGTTCCAGGCAGGTTCCATCATCGGACACAGATGGAGACAGGTCACGTGACAACAGTCAGCCTTTAGTTCTTTATTACAGGAGGATCTAAAAAATACTAAAAAGTTGCAGAAGGAAAAGCATGGAACATGTTAATAACCGGACACAACAACACTCAGGTTTATTGTCTGACGGCATCAGTGTCTCTGGTTGCATCTGTCTGAGGAGCATTGTGAAACCAGGAGCAGTGTAAATGAGGGGGGGGGACAGTGAGTGGATGCTGCATTCATCAAACACACAATAGTCAGAAGAGAAGGAGGAAGAACAGAAGCCCGTGTTCCTCAGTGTTGGTGTGGAGACGCCTGTTTGGAGGAGCAGGAAGCAGGCTGGACTCTTCCAGCTGGCTTTAATGCCACTTCTCTTCTGAGAACCTCCCAGCAGCTTTCTCTCCACCATCTTTTTACGCTGAAGGTTTGTGATCATTTCAGGTCAGATGTTCTTGGACTGAGGTTAAACATGTTTGTTCTTGTGCTCGGAGCGAACCGACGATCCTCTAAAGTCAGGCATCCTAAAGGTGGATGTTTTCTGAGGCGTGGAGGCTTTAAAGTGGCGCTTTTACCCACTTGTCCTGGTTCTGTTGGAAACTTGATCCAAAAACCTTTTCTGGAGCTTCATGTTCTGCTTTTTTGAAGGAATGAAATGGTTTCATCAGCGCTGCCGGGGGCTGAGCAGGCTTCATAAATCTGAAGCTCTGAGATCCTTTAAAGATCTCCTGGAATCAGCAGATGGGGGTTTGATCAAAAACTGTAAGAATCAGTCAAGCTATCAAATCTTGACTCAGTCCAAGCGTGAACCAGTCCATCCAGAGCTGATTATGGCTCAGCCAGGAGGAAAGCACGGCCTGGGGGGGTTCATATGGAGCAGGCACACTCTGGCTCTATTGCTACTGAAAACAGCCCTTCAGCACAGCAGCCTGAAATACAGTTCTGGAGAACACCTGTTCCCAACAGAACCTGTTTAAAACGGGACCAGTAAAGATGCCCGGCGTGACCACGACCACGGGGAGAGGGGGGGGGGGGCAGAGACAGGCGGTAACGCCGCTGCCCACCGATTCACCTGGAAACAACAAAAACCCCAGCAGCTTGGACCCAATATGGCAGCGTGTTCCTCAGAAACGCTCCTCAAACTCTCCCCACAGCTTCATTGCTAAACAGGATTTGGGTTTTTTTTGTCCGTGCTAAATGGAAAGTGTTTGTCCTTTGGTGGTCCAACAGGACCACGACTTGGATGGATGGATGATTTGATGTTATTGAGAATAAAAACAGCTGAAAATGGAAGCGGAGATGTTTCAGAGCACCAGAGCTCAGAAAGAGTTTCTAATCAAACACCGCCTGTTGGGAATGATGAATGGATGAATTTTTATCTAATTTAGACTAATTTAGACTAATTTTAACATCCTTTATGCCAGTTCCATAGAGCGTGCGCACACACACACACTAGCAAAGATGATATCCAAACAGCCAAATAAATGGGAGTCAAAAGAAATCATTTAAAGCTCATATGTCAGAGTCAAGGTCGAGGGTTTTCTATGGCCCCCGGGATGATATTGATTTATTATTAGAACCGGCCCACAGGCCGCAGATGTTTTACACAGGCCAATACTACATTTCCCACAATGCAACGGTGACAGTCTGAGCGGGAGGTGGCTTCATTTCATTATTTATCAGTAGTCATTAGCATAACAGCAAAAGGTTAACTTTCAGATACCCATAAAATGGCAAAAGGGAAGGTGGACACTGAGAACCGGGGGTTCAAACAAGGTGGGAGTGGGAGCACATGTTCACGGAGGCAGCTGGGAAACCTGGGTGTCTTCTGTGTGGAGAAAGGGTGGCGGTAATGAAAGAATATCATCTGAGACGCCATCATGAAGCTAAACACGCGGACAAAGACAAGAATATGGACATGGAACAAAAGCTACAGAAGGTTGAGGAGTTAAAACCAGGCCTCAAATCTGGACAGGCTCTGTTCAGAAAAGCCAAATCTCAAAGCGAGGCTGCTGTCAAGGCCAGTTTGATTCTGGCAGAAGAGATCGCTCAATCAGCCCGGCCATTTCCAGAGGGGGATTCCATCAAACACTGCATGCTTAAAGTTGGTGAGCAAGTTTGCCCAGACAAAAGGCAACTCTTTTGAAACGGGAGCCTGAGCAGAAACACCATTGTTGTCCCTCAATCTAAAAGAGCAGCTGGAGAAAAAGGGGAAAGATTTCATGGCATCTTCCCTGGCTGTGGATGAGAGCAGCGACATTAGAGGGGACTCCAGCCTCAACGTGACAGAGGAGTTCCTGGCGTTACGTCCTGTGCACGGCACAACCACAGGACAGGATTTGTATGAAGAGGTGTCAAGATGTGGAAATGAGATGGAGCTGCCTCGGGAAAAACTGGTGGGTTGGACAACAGACGGAGCAGCTGCCATGTGTGGACACAGGAGTGGACTGGTGGCCACGATACGGGAGAAGATGCAGGAGGAAAACGTTACGCTGAACTGACAGCTCATCATTGCATCATACACCTGGAATCGTTGTGTGCTGAAGCCCCCCCCCAACACACACACACACACACACCTATCCTGCCTCTTCTACCCTGTCCTCCTCTCCTTTCTGATATGGATCATGTTAGCAAGTGGGAGGGGGACTGGGGACTAACATGCGTCGGCCGGTGCCTTGGTGCCTCGCCTCATCTCTCATACAAAGCTACACTGACGGTGGTCTGTGTAGTGAGAGACTGGGAGTACAGCTCTCATTCCCCTAACCCTAACCCCCCCCCCCCCCAACATGTTTTTAAAGGTCTGCTGAAGTCACAGTTATCAAGATTTCACAGAATCTGCATTCACCAGGGAGACTTCATGGAGGCCACCAGGACATTTTTCTGGGCCCTCTCCACTAGAGGACACTCATGCTCCTTCTGGAGAAAGGCCCTTAAGGAGCTCCTTGAGACCGGGACTATCTGTTTCTCCTCCATGATTCCCCTGGTGACCACATACTTCCGTCCAGCGACATTATTAAAGGGTCTAAAAGCCTTGAGCATCCACTCCAGCTTCTCTGGCTGTCGAATCATTGCGGCCTACAGAAAAATATCAAATGTTCCAAGACCTGTTGGTCAAGCCTCTCTGTGCTGCAAGGCCCAGAAGCTGCAGGGATTTCTACAGACAGAGTGGATACGGAGCCAGGTCAATAAGGTTTTTGAGGGAGAAACTACGGGGTGGCCCCACATTAGTAATGGTGTGTATTTGATCACCTGCAGTGCATCTGGCCTCCAGTATGTGTGGGAAACTAAAATACTCTACTGCTGCCTGTCACTCAGCACCAGTGCAATATTGTAGGACAAAAGGAGACCCACACTCCTCTAGTCAACTCCTTTCTGAGACATAGGCGGCCATCACTGTAGGTGGTCAGGCACGTGGCGGTGCACGACGGCCGGACCTTCTGTCACCCCGGTGCCCCCCGTGTTGCGGAGGTTACATCCTCGGCCCTGCAGCTGAGTGCACAGCACCCCTCGGCCTCCACGCTGGTCCTGGAGGCCGGCATCAACGACCTCAAATTCCAGCAGTCGGAGGTTCTGAAGCAGGACTTCATCTCCCTGGTGGACCGTCTGCTGGACACGGGGAAGCGGCTAATTATCTCGGGCCCGCTTCCCCCACCTCGCTACGGTGACGTCATCACCAGCCGCCCCTGTGGCTGAAGGGGTGCTGCTTGGGCAACAGTAGCCCCTTCGTTGACAAGTTTGCTGCCTTTTTAAATAGACCCCATCTTTTTAAACGGGACGGCCTCCACCCAAACCATGAGGGGTCCCGGCTTCTATCTGTGAACACTGACCTGACTGTCCGTTCCTGCACTACATCCACCTCCTGACTATTGGTTAAAGCACATGCACGCCACCACTCTGCCCCCCACTCACACTCACATCTACGCTCACCCCCCCCACGCTGCACCATACATGCCCTCTCCACCACTACTCCCATGTCTGCCATCAACATCTCAGGTCATTCACTCCATTGACACCATCATTTCATACGGACAGAAACCCAGGACTGTTCCCAGATGCAACAGTGCTTTTATTGTTCCCATAAAAAGACAGGATGAGCGCACGTTCAGCACGGACATAAAGATGCCGTGCTGAACGTGCGCTCTCTTCTAAACACATCTGTTATAGTAAACGACTTAATTTTAGACAGAAACCTCGATGGTATTCTCCTCACTGAGACGTGGCACTGATGCACCTGCTGTTCTCACGGAGGCTTGAGGGGGGGGGGGGGGGGGGGGGGGGGGGCAGGAAAGGAGGTGGAACCGCTTCAATAACAAGGACCCAAATGTCTTCACGCGAGGTCTCTTTTAATACGTTTCCATCATTTGAGCATCATGCGTTTGTTTTTAGCAGCCCTCCTATTTTAGGCATAACAGTTTACAGACCACCCCAATACTCCACCTCCTTTATCAGCCAATTCTCAGAATTTTTATCAGTCATTTATGCTAAATACAACAGGATTTTAATAATCTACACATCGACAACGCCTCGGAACCAGTGTCCAGAGAATGTTTAAACCTCCTTCACAGTTTGGATTTTAAACAACATGTCACGCAGCCGACCCACAACAGAGGGCGCCCTGGACCTGGTCATAACCTATGGCCTGTCCGTGGGTGGGTCCCCTGGACCTGGTCATAACCTATGGCCTGTCCGTGGGTAGGTGCCCTGGACCTGGTCATAACCTACGGCCTGTGTGTTACAGAAGTAGCCTGTGGTGTACAGTACAGTATAGTACTGACCTCACCTACCTGAAGCCCAGCTCCTCTTCTTCTCCTCCTCCCTCACCTACCTGAAGCCCAGCTCCTCTTCTTCTCCTCCCTCACCTACCTGAAGCCCAGCTCCTCTTCTTCTCCTCCCTCACCTACCTGAAGCCCAGCTCCTCCTCTTCTCCTCCCTCACCTACCTGAAGCCCAGCTCCTCTTCTTCTCCTCCCTCACCTGCCTGAAGCCCGCTCCTCTTCTTCTCCCCTCACCTACCTGAAGCCCAGCTCCTCCTCTTCTCCTCCCTCACCTACCTGAAGCCCATCTCCTCTTCTTCTCCTCCCTCACCTACCTGAAGCCCAGCTCCTCTTCTTCTCCTCCCTCACCTACCTGAAGCCCAGCTCCTCTTCTTCTCCTCCCTCACCTACCTGAAGCCCAGCTCCTCTTCTTCTCCTCCCTCACCTACCTGAAGCCCAGCTCCTCTTCTTCTCCTTCCCTCCTCCCTCACCTACCTGAAGCCCAGCTCCTCTTCTTCTCCTCCCTCACCTACCTGAAGCCCAGCTCCTCTTCTTCTCCTCCTCTCACCTACCTGAAGCCCAGCTCCTCTTCTCCTCCCTCTCCTACCTGAAGCCCAGCTCCTCTTCTTCTCCTCCCTCACCTACCTGAAGCCCAGCTCCTCTTCTTCTCCTCCCTCACCTACCTGAAGCCCAGCTCCTCTTCTTCTCCTCCCTCACCTCCCTGAAGCCCAGCTCCTCTTCTTCTCCACCCTCACCTGCCTGAAGCCCATCTCCTCTTCTTCTCCTCCCTCTCCTACCTGAAGCCCAGCTCCTCTTCTTCTCCTACCTGAAGCCCAGCTCCTCTTCTTCTCCTCCCTCACCTACTGAAGCCCAGCTCCTCTTCTTCTCCTCCCTCACCTCCCTGAAGCCCAGCTCCTCTTCTTCTCCTCCCTCACCTACCTGAAGCCCAGCTCCTCTTCTTTCTCCTCCCTCACCTACCTGAAGCCCAGCTCCTCTTCTTCTCCTCCCTCACCTACCTGAAGCCCAGCTCCTCTTCTTCTCCTCCCTCACCTACCCTGAAGCCCAGCTCCTCTTCTCTTCCTCCCTCGCCTACCTGAGCCCATCTCCTCTTCTTCTCCTCCCTCACCTGCCTGAAGCCCAGCTCCTCTTCTTCTCCTCCCTCACCTACCTGAAGCCCAGCTCCTCTTCTTCTCCTCCCCTCACCTCCTGAAGCCCAGCTCCTCTTCTTCTCCTCCCTCACCTCCCTGAAGCCCAGCTCCTCTTCTTCTCCTCCCTCACCTGCCTGAAGCCCATCTCCTCTTCTTCTCCTCCCTCACCTCCCTGAAGCCCAGCTCCTCTTCTTCTCCTCCCTCTCCTACCTGAAGCCAGCTTCCCCCTGCTTCAATGGCACCCACCCGTCTCACCTATCTGTTCCCCCCCTGTACACACGCTCCACCTGTCTCTCCCACCAGTCTCACCATCCTGTACACTGACTTCCCTTTCCTCCCCCACCTGTTCACCCCTCACCTGTTCACCCCCCACCTGTTCACCCCTCACCTGTTCACCCTCACCTGTGCTCCCCCCACCTGTTCACCCTCACTGTTCACCCCCACCTGTTCACCCACACCTGTTCACCCCTCACCTGTGCTCCCCCACCTGTGCTCCCCCCCACCGAGGCCGTCGCCCTGAACCTCCCACCACACTGATACCGGCCTCCACCAGCCGGTTCACCTGCTCCACCTTCTCCACGACCCCGTTCATCACGGACCCATGTCCGATCGCCCCCCCACAGCCAGGGCCACCTCCTCCACGGTGTACAGAGACCTGGCCCCCACCTTAACGCCATGGCGTGGAGCAGGGGCAGGGAGAGTGGAGCAGGGGCAGGTGGAGTGGAGCAGGGGCAGGGAGAGTGGAGCAGGGGCAGGTGAAGTGGAGCAGGGGCAGGTGGAGTGGAGCAGGGGCAGGGAGAGTGGAGCAGGGCAGGTGAAGTGGAGCAGGGGCAGGGAGAGTGGAGCAGGGGCAGGTGGAGTGGAGCAGGGGCAGGTGGAGGGGAGCAGGGGAGGGTGGAGTGGAGCAGGGGCAGGTAGAGTGGAGCAGGGGCAGGGAGTGTTACGGGTGCAGTTTGGACCCAAATGCAGCACTCTGGACAGCTGGACCGTAGTAATGCCTTTTATTAACCCACGGGCAAACAGGAACTCAGGCAGACCAGGAAACACAGGAAATAGTCCGTTCCTCCGGCTCTGGGCCTGCACAAAGTCTAGGAGTCGCAGGCTCGGGGAGTGGGACGAGCAGCAGCGAAGTCTAAACCAGGTGAGCAGACAGGAACCAGAGACGCTGAGGCAGAAGTCGGAGTCAGGGGCAGAAAAGCAGGTAGGTTGTCCGGGGAACAGGCAAGGCAGGCAGAACGAAGACAGGCAGGGTCGGTAACGCTGGAAAGTCTCGCATGAAAGCAGAAGAACAATCTGGCACTGAGTGTGAGGCTGGAGAATATATACACACTGGTAGGTGAGCTGATTGATGAGTGAGGGCAGGTGTGTAATCAGTGACTGAGAGCAGGTGTGTGATCAGTGACTGAGGGCGGGTGTGTGATCAGTGACTGAGAGCGGGTGTGTGATCAGTGACTGAGAGCGGGTGTGTGATCAGAGGGTGTGGTGTGAGCAGGGCAGTGGAAAGGTACCGGGACAGGAGGGAACTGGGGGAATGGGGCTGTGACAATTAAACTATACCAACAAGTTAATACCAAGAAAACCAGCTTAACCAGCTCAAAGGGTTGAAAGACTCTCAAAGGAGAACGCTCTCAGCTCGGGGGAGGGGGGGTAGAGGGGGGGGAGAATAGGTTTCCTTCCCTTCCCTTCCCTTCATTTTCCTTTCCTTTCCTTTCCTTTCCTTTCCTTTCCTTTCCTTTCCTTTCCTTTCCTTCAATAGTCTCTTCAGTTCCAGTTTGTGTTCCGTTCTTCCACGCGGGTGTCAGTCAGAACAGAGAGGTGGATGCGTTGATCCAGGGGAGAAGGGTGCTGACCCAAACTCCCCCCAGAAGGGTGCTGACCCACACTCCCCCCAGAAGGGTGCTGACCCACACTCCCCCCAGAAGGGTGCTGACCCAAACTCCCCCCGGAAGGGGCTGACCCACACTCCCCCCGGAAGGGTGCTGACCCACACTCCCCCCAGAAGGGTGCTGACCCCAAACTCCCCCCGGAAGGGTGCTGACCCAAACTCCCCCCAGAAGGGTGCTGACCCAAACTTGACAGTCCACCTGCTGCTCAGGAGGTTCGGTCGGTTGATGCTCCTGCTGGGCGTCAGTGGGTTTGAAGCGGCGCTCCTGACGCCTGGGTCACGTGGTTCGGCATCAGCTGCCCTGTTTTCCTGACACCAATATTTACAATATTTACTACATTTTACTGGGAAACGTTGAGATGTTTTCATCCCGCGTACATGCGTGATTCTTGAACGTGAACGTAAGAGCCAGAGGGCGGGTCTCGACCAGGCCTGACGCTGCAAATCAGATATTTTATCTAAACTTTATCTTCTATCCGATATGTTGGACCGATCAGTCACACACGACCTTGACCAGCAGGCGGCGCTGCTGCCTCAGACACGCCGGGCGGATCTTCCGAGGAATCCCGCTGGAAAAGTCGAATAATGTCATGAAGCGCGATGGAGACGTGATGCTCCTGTGTGCTCCTGCTGCTGCCACAGGTGGAATTTAATGTTCTCAGGTTCAGGTGTGTTCACCAACACGCGCCCGTGCGTCGTGCGTGTGACACGTGTTTCCCGAGGAGGTGTTTTATGTGTTTTGTGTGACGATCAGACGTCAGCAGCGGCTCCCCTCAGGAGGACAGGCTCTGCTGGGGGTTACACCTCCTCCTCTCCTCCTCCTCCTCCTCCTCCGCCGCCGCCGTCACAGCCCCCGCACTTTCTGGACAACTTAGCAGCTGCAGGAGGAGGACCCTCTCCCCGCATCTCCCCGCAGGTCCACTGGTCACTCTTGCGTGTTTCGATGGGGAAGCTGGACGCGCTGTGGCAGCTGAGCCTGCTGAGGTGGCTGCGCGAGGAGCGACAGTCGCGGAAACTCATCCTCTTCATCGTCTTCGTGGCGCTGCTGCTGGACAACATGTTGCTGACTGTGGTCGGTGGGTGACACGGTTCCGGTGGGGTCGTGGGGTGACACGGCGTGGGGTCGGTGGGTGACACGGTCGGTGGGTGACACGGTCGGTGGGTCGGTGGGTTGCCCGGTCGGTGGGTCGGTGGGTGTGAGGAGGTGTGAGGAGGTGTGAAGGAGGTGTGCAGGAGGTGTGAGGAGGTGTGAGGGAGGTGTGCAAGAGGTGTGAGGAGGTGTGGCAGGAGGTGTGCAGGGAGGGTGTGAGGAGGTTTGAGGAGGTTTGAGGAGGTGTGCAGGGAGGTGTGAGGAGGTGTGAGGAGGTGTGCAGAGAGGTGTGCAGGAGGTGTGAGGAGGAGTGCAGGAGGTGTCCTTATACGACCACACTGTGAGACCGTGGGCTCCAACGCCACCAGCAGGCCTACGGAGCTGGTCCCAGCACGCCTCCCTGGGACGGAGCTTCCTGGGAACGCCACCTGCCCGGAATCCACCAGCATGCTGACCAACGAGAACGTTAAGGTGGGGATGATGTTTTGCCTCCAAGGCCACCGTGCAGCTCATCACCCAACCCCTTCATCGGGCCGCTAACGAACAGGTACTGCGCCTCCTCCACAGCTCCTCACAGCTCCTCGCACCTCCTCACAGCTCCTGACAGTTCCTCACACTCCTCACAGCTCCTCACACCTCCTGCACCTCCTGCGCCTCCTCACAGCTCCTCACAGCTCCTCCACCTCCTCACAGCTCCTCACACCCCTCCACTACCGCCTCCTGCACCTCCTCACACCTCCTCACACCTCCTGCACCTCCTCACATCTCCTGCACCTCCTCACACCTCCTCACACCTCCTGCACCTCCTCACACCTCCTGCACCTCCTCACATCTCCTGCACCTCCTGCACACCTCCTCACACCTCCTGCACACCTCCTCACACCTCACACCTCCTGCACACCTCCTCACACATCCTGCACCTCACTCCTCACACCTCCTCACACCTCTTGCACACCTCCTGCACACCTCCTGCACATCTCCTCACACCTCCTCACACCTCTTGCAACCTCCTTACACCTCCTCACACCTCCTGCACAACTCCTCACACCTCCTGCACACCTCCTCACACCTCTTGCACACCTCCTGCACACCTCCTCCACCTCCTGCACATCTCCATACACCTCCTCACCCACCTCCTGCACATCTCCTTACAACCTCCTCACACCTCCTGCACATCTCCA